>NC_052615.1:27391439-27529517 GCF_016545825.1 Eucalyptus grandis | reverse complement strand
AGCAAAATTGGTAGGTTTCTCGAGGTCAAGATCAGTCAAAAGAGAAGATCAATTTGTTCTTTTGCTTGGCCGAAGCAAAGAGTGCTGGTATGAAAATGGAATTTTAGCAATACTGAGAAATCTGAGATAGGACAGCAATGACATTAATCGAGACCAACGGCATTTCATTAACCAATCATCGTTACATATGTAGAGATGAATATTTTCGTTGAAGATATAAAATGTCTCCTTGCCATTTGATTTAATCAGTCAATATTCAATTACTTAAAAATGGAAATCCATTTGTAAAAGAAAATAATATGAAAATACTTTCTGGACTTATGTTTCTCCATATATTTTGATGTCGTTGATGTAAATCAAGTAATAGAGGTTGCGTGTCTATTAAATCGAGTTATTAAAGTAGGAAAAGAACTGAAAATTTCCAATTGCGTTGTGAATCAGAGGTTGTATATCCATGTTGTTTGATATCAATAAGATTTCTTTTTTTGGGTCAATAAGAAATTTCCATTCATTATCAAAATAATACATGAAAGGGAACCTTAAAAGTCAAGTAACATAGCAAGTTCATAGACTCTAAAACAAACAAAAAAAACATAAATAGACGTTTCATTAGAGCATGATTATTAGAGATAATCACAGACTTGTCTTTCAATAACAGATTTGAGATTGCATCTAAACAAAAGGATTGACGGCCAATCACTGAATCTCACAACACCATCAGTGACAAGCACATGCTTGGATCTTCATTTGTAATTACAACTTTGCCTTTCGGCAGTGTGCGCCTAGGTTTGGTGTTCTTAACACCATCACCATATGGGGACATCATAAACATGTTGGAAAAACTCAGATTTGACACCCGTGACACCCGTGAGAGCAGGCTCTTAAGCCAATGAGAAGTGCCAAAACTCTAAATGAAAATGGGTTGATGATCATAGATTTGACATCTAAACTGCTGTGAACACCATTAAAATGGAATGCGGAGTATTTACTTATTAAAACTCCAAAATTTAGATTTAGATTGGAGAGAAAAGCTCGAGATTTAAGATTGGAAGAGCAAAACTACAAGATCTAAATCTAAATCTAAATCAAAATCAAAGAGTAAGAAAAGAAACAAAAAAGAAAATAAAAGGAAAAGGAACTAGGAGAAGGGAGAGAGATTTAGGTCGAATCCTTCCCCATCAGAAGTGAAAGAGATGAAGAAAGGTTCAGAGAAGGAGAGAGAGGAGGATGACCCGCGGGGGTGTGGCGGAGGAGGGTGTGATATATGGAACAACCTCATTTTTTCTCCACATCAGCACTAAAACTGCAAGACCGAAGTTTAGAATAAATTCTAAGCCGAGGGTATCTTGAACATGTCCAAGCAACATTCGGTCCCGAGTCCTCTGTTCCCGAACTTGTGGTAATATTCTTCATAAGTGAAGCTCCTGTAAACCCCTGGGATTGTCGTGGTCAATCAAGCCTTGAGCAGGTCCAATTAGGGCTTCTGGTGATGGGCAATAAAAGGTTGGAATGGAGATTCTCTCCCCGTCACAGTTCACCACTGCTCTGTGAAGTATGCTCTTGTACTTGTCATTGCTAATGACCTGAATCAAAAAATCATGTCCAGTTCCAAGGCTCGTTGAAAAAACAAATGATGAACTTGTGCAAAAAGATGGAATCAATCTTCATCAGCCAGAACAATCATGCAATTTTTGTTTCTCTTACTAAGCTAAACAAAAAGTCGCTCCTTCCTGTTTTTATGATATGTTGTACCAAATTCTCCTCATTAGCTTTAGAGTCTCATCCTGGACATGTTTCAAAAGAGTGTAGCCAAAGTACCTGCATTTGATCTCCTATGTTGACAATGAAGGTGTTGGGGATGGGATTGACAGCAATCCATTTTCCATCCCTAAGGACTTGTAACCCGGGCACCTCGTCCTGAAGTAGGATGGTGATTAAGTTCTGTCGGTGTGGCCCGCAACCCGTAGGTGAGCTCGGGCTGTGGGCACGGCGGATAGTAGTTCATAGCCATGTGCTGACCATGCTTGCCCAAGTTCTTGCTTATGTATTCCCTTTCAAGCCCCAGGCTTTCTGATATGGCTTCCAACAGTTTGAGCGCCAATTCTCTTACTCTTGTGCAATACTCTCCCACCTCCTTCCTGCTAGTCAAGAAGATTTAACCGGCCATGCAGTTAAAGTGTGCCAGATCGGCGAAAAAATCGAGAACTTTTAGGCATGCTCTTTCTAACTTCCGCAACGCGGTAGTCATAATAAATCACTGGAAAGTACCACTTTCTTTTCTTGAGTGGCTGACATTCCACGTGGATCAGTATTGTCTATTGGTGAAAAATAGGCTCTTCCCCTTATTTTCTTGGGTCCTACATTTCTTCCGTCGAGAGATTCTTATCTTTCAATCTTTTTGTTTAGCTAATATCAGACTTTAGAAATTACAGTGATCAAGCTTTTAATTTTCCAAACTTCACTGGTGAAAGCTTGTGAAATCCTTATGATCAACAGGAATCTTCAATCGTTTGAATGTCACGAAAATCATGCGCGTCTATTTAGAAGGAAGCTCCACTTGATATGGAAAAATCTCGGGCTTGTAAAATAGTCATAAATCTTGTGGATCAAATAAGATCGAGTCATAATTTGAATGGATGATCGGAATAGAAATTGCTTATGTGTGATGATAGTGATAATCAAATCCGTTGTGGATTTTCTAAGGATACACAAATTCGTTCCGTAATCACTGAACCATTCTAATCGGAAAGATATATTAAAATAAAAATTAATTAATGTCAATATTTGAGTCAAAGATAAATAAATCACATGATGAGAATAAGCTTTGTTTATTACCTGAACGATGGAGGATTGGTTGGCCACTCATGCATGTATTCTTCAAGAGGGTAGCAATGGAGTCTCAAGAAGTCCCTCCAGTTAGACACCTTCTCGGTCTTGATATTAAAGCTAGTCAGAAAGCCTGGTCGATTTCGACGGGTCATCAGAGTAATTCTTCAGCCTCTCGCTCTCCGGCAACCGGAAAAATTCCCCCCGCTATGTTCATGATGGCCTGCACCACCTCTTCCGGTATCCCATGGTTCTTGATCTGCCAAAGAAAATAATGAGCAGAACCACATGAGACAGAGCAAAAACTCATTATGGGATGATCGCATCCATCAAGTTTTAACTGATATCCTTTTGCTTAATTAGCATTTTTAGCTAACCCGCAGTGTAATATTCTTATGTCGTACCTGAAAGAAACCATCTCGTTGACATGCTTTACCAATCTGTATGATAATATCATCACGGTTGGGACCAAAGAGGCCTTGGAGATCAATGAGTGGGATGGTGGAGGCATCTGAGGCCTCGACCTCAGTGAGGTTAGGGCGGTCAGCCTCGGGCCGGATGTAACTGTTGGGCACGCGGTTGATGCCGGGCACGCGGTCGATGAGCAAGAGCTTAGTGGCAGCCGTAGCCATACTGCTCAGCGCTGCAAATGATATATTTTTTTGCTGGACACAGAACTTGTGGGAGTCTGCATTTATAGAGACAACATGACCCATTCCGGCAGATCCGTGTACTCTCCGTCCAAACGACTAGAAGGTTGATAGTGCAGTAGATGAGCCTACGTAAGTGAAGATGTCACCAGCCCTATGTCAGCCAAAGTGAAGATAAGCTCTCGATGCAGTTAGGCGTGGTTTGAAAGGGAGGCAAGAGAACTATTCGTCCGTTCTCATTCTCACCATTAATCATTGACTTAAAAAGGACGATGACGTGATCATGCTTACGTGGGGTCGCCGACCTCAGCTTGTAAATCGCCCAGGCAAGAGCTGTACTTTAACCACGCCAACGAGGACTTTGCCCGTCATTAGCTTCTTTCGTCCGCATTGAGATGGCGATCTTCTCCATATCGAGTTTCGAGGACGAAAATATGGAAAGCGACAGGAGTGACAAAGGACAATTCGTTTCGCCTTTTGATGCCTAGCCGCGATAAAAATTGATCCAATGTCGACGAATGAGATCAAAACTTAAATATCTCGAGGTGGGCAGTAATTTCATCTTCAGCCGCTGTCTATAAATCTGTAGATTACACTTTAAATGGGAGTCCAAGAAAGTAATATTATGAGAAACTCTAATGTTTTGGTTCATTTGTAGTTTGAATACTCCTCGTCATTCGCCCCCGGTCGCTAGTTGCTTCTGCAGCTTGTCACTTCTTTTCCCGCCCATTATAATAGCCTATATTTCTCGACCATAATTATTATTTGGGGCTTTTTAGATTTTCGGCTCCATATAACGGTGATCGTGCTGGCTTCATCATTGAATGCGTCGTTATGATTGGAGTCGAAATTTTTGGGTCCATGACTTGGACACTTATCTTTTTATTGATTTATCCATCCTCACTTCAACTTTAATTTTTCTATCAAATGAATCGAGTATCATTTATTGACATTTCGTGACTCAACACTAAATAATTTTCTTAGCTTGATAGCAACTTCTCATCACCTTTGTCGATTATCTATAGCTACCAAAAAGACTTAACAAAATTTTTGTCAATTTTGTCTTGTTCAATCTTTTCAAATATGAGTTGACAATTAGAAATTTGGAAATTTTTACTGTTAGAAATTTGGAAATTTTTACTGTCAATGAGTCCAAAGTGTGAATCTACGTGTTTATACTTATTTTTCGTTGGAAACCACGTGGTTTTCATTGATTTCGACATGAAGAGTACAACCTATTTGATTGTCATTGATGTGTACAATCTCAAATTTACCCTTCTTTGAGGGAAAAATGGTACCTTCACGTAAAATTCATTTTTTTCGTTTATTTTCCATGTCTTTCCAAACAATACATTTCATATCTCAATCATTTGTTTACACTTCGCTTTCCTCCCATTCCTAACAACAAAAACAAACTGTTTTCTTTATTTTTTATTTTTATCTTTCTATCTCAATTATCTTTATCTTTATTTCTTTACTACATTTTCTTCGTCCACTTAAAATTCGGAAAAGTACCAAAAAGTCATAAACCTATTGCATTGGTACCAATTCAGTTCTAAACTTTTTAATTGTACAAATTTAGTCCTAAACTTTTTAATATTGGTATCAATTCAGTCCATCCGGCAATTTTGGCCGGCGCTGACGTGGTAATTTTTAATGATTTTTTTAATGATTTTTAATTTTATTAATTTTTTTCCTTTCTTTTACCTTTCTTCTTCGCGGTTGTCGGCAAGCCTTCGGTGAGGCTCGCCGGCCATTGGGCGAGGGCCTCGAAGCCCTCACCGTCGGCGAGGTCGCGGCCCTTGCTCGACCTCTCTTAGAGCCACCGGCGAGGTGGCTTCGCTCGGATCTGGGCGAGGCCATGGCGGCCATCGCCAGGCGGAGCGAGGCCGTGAAGCCCTCGCCCTGCCGGCGGGTCGCGACCTCGCTCGGCCTCGCCTAGGGCGCGGCGAGGCCGGCCTCGGAAGAAGGAGAGGAGGGTGTTGGGCGATGGGCTAGGGTTTGGAGGCGAAGATCGGGGCGGAGGAGCGGCGGCGTGAGTCGTGGGAGGTGAGGGACTAGGGCCTCGGTGGGATTTCGTGGAGGTGAGGGCGGCGGTGATGAGGTCGAGAAGCTCGAGGGTCGACGAGAGGAGGCGCGGGACTTGGCGGTAAGGCCGGGCGAGGTCGGCGAGGGTCGTGACCCTCGCCGGCGGTTGTCGAGGGCTTCGCAGCCCTCACCTCCGCCCTGGTGATGGCCGCCATGGCCTCGCCCGGATGCGGCGAAGCCGCCTCGCCGGTGGCGGCGAAGGCTTCGCGGACCTCGCCCGGTGGCCGGCGAGCCTCATCGGAGGCTTGCCGGCAACCACGAAGAAGAAAGCAGAAAAGAAAAGGAAAAAGAAAAGAAAAAAGGAAAAAATTAATAAAAATTAATAAAAAAATTCGAAAAATCATAAAAATTGCCACGTTAGCGTTTGGCCACATCGCGTCCATGTCGGCGCCGGCCGGCAAAATTGGCCGGATGGACTGAATTGGTACACATATTAAAAGGTTTAGGATTGAATTGGTTTAATTGAAAAGTTTAGGACTGAATTGGTACTAATGCAATAGGTTTAGAACTTTTTTTGGTACTTTTCCCCTTAAAATTCTTTCAAACAATGGGTAAATCGAGGAATGTCACTAGGTCCTTATCGGCTTTAAAGGCCTTTGGCTGGTCCATTGCTAGCAGACCCAAAATAAGGTAGCAAATTGGATGGTCAAAGTCCAAATCTAAAATACCTTTCCTTCTAATTGGGTTTCCGACTCTCCTCAAGCCATCTTGGATTTATTATACTCTGAAATTCAATTCTTGTATCTACCAAATATTTCATTAAGGATGAAACTCTTCTTTTGACAAAAAAAAAAAAAACCGGTAAAGAAATAGACACATTCTTAGTTTCATCTTAAATTCAGTACCAGATTTCGAATCATATGGAAGCTTTAAATAAACGCTAAGCTGAGGGTGTCTTGAACATGTCTGAGCAATACTCAGACCTAACCCCCCCATCCCAGAATTTGTGATAGTAATCTTCGTATGTAAAGGTCCTGTTGATAGCAAGACGTTCATAATCAATCAAGTCCCGAGTAGGTCTAATAAGTGCTTTTGGAGACGGGCAATGAAATTTCGGGATGGATATTTTTGCCGTGTCGCAGTTCACCATGGTTCTAAAGCGTGGTCTAGTACTTGTATGAAGAGTTGACAAAAAGATGGAACCGATCCATCGACTGTGATTATGTATTGTTATTTTCTTCAATTAAATGTACAGATTCCGAATCATATGGAAGCTTTAAATAAACACTAAGCTGAGGGTGTCTTGAACATGTCCGAGCAATACTCGAGACCTAACCCCATCCCGCATTTGTGATAGTAATCTTCGTATGTAAAGGTCCTATTGATAGCAGGACGTTCATAATCAATCAAGTCCCGAGTAGGTCTAATAAGTGCTTTTGGAGACAGGCAATGAAATTTCGGGATGGATATTTTTGCCGTGTCGCAGTTCACCATGGTTCTAAAGCGTGGTCTAGTACTTGTATGAAGAGTTGACAAAAAGATGGAACCGATCCATCGATTTGTGATTATGTATTGTTATTTTCTTCAATTAAATGTACAAATTTGATCTATAGCTTGAGTAAAAAAAATGCGCAACTTCCATCTCAACTTTTTACTTTTCTTTTACTATGTTGGAGTGAAAGTGCTAGGAATGGGATTGACAGCAACCCATTTTCCATCTCCAAGAACTTGTAAGCTGGGTGTATCATCCTGAAGGAGGATAGCGATCAAATTTTGGTCACTTTGGCCTCGGCAATCCGTAAAGTAGCTCGGCTGCGGACTGCACACGCGTAAAGCCATGTGCTGATTATGTTTTTCCAGGTTCTTGCTCCTGCAATCCCTTTCAAGCTCCAGGCTTTTATGAGATGGCTTCCAACAGTTTTTTTTTTTTGGGTCTGAAACGATGATCTTTTTCATTCAAGGAGGACGGAAATTACAACCCATAGAAAGGGTGTCAAGACATAATAAAGTCACTAACTTTGCAGGAGGAAATGTGGGCCAAGAAGGTGAGAGAGTTGCGTGCTTGGGCCTTAGCAGCCCAATCAGGCTGCAAAGATTAGCTTCTCTTCGGCGGTGTTGAATCCCGCGGGTGAGGGAAGGAGAGGCAACGCGAGAAACGTCTGCTACAAAAGCTCGGATCTCCCATGGTGACGAACGGCGATCATTGAGTGTCTCCACAAGAGTCGGGCAGTCAGACTCAATAATGAGGTGAGCTTCTTCCTTTCCCTGTTCTAGCAAATAAGTGAGAGTGGAAATTAGGGCTTGAACTTCGCATTGCAGGGCAGAAGACGCACGAACTGTGCAGCTGAATTCGTCGATCAAAATACCGGTGTGATCCCTGAGGACACACGCGATTGCACCCATGTTGGCATCAGAGGGAAAAGCCCCATCAATATTTGCCTTAAAACTGCCTTGATCTGGTGGAGTCCAAACTCGATTGGGGTTGAGCAGAGCAGATCCTGCACTGGTTGATTGCTGCACAGAGTTTCTGTACAGCGTTGCTTCAGCAAGCGCCACATCTACGAGCTGATTAGGAGCGGTTCGCTATTGTCGAAAAGTGAAATGGTTGCGTGCCTTCCATAAGTGCCAGAGGATGGAGGCGATAATCTCCTTGGAAGGTAAACCCGACTGATTTTCAAAAACTTCCTCAAACCACGCATCTATTCGATTTCTGCTGTAGGCTGAATGATCAATTTGTACTCTAGAGTGAGACCAGATTTTGATGTCCATGGGCAAAATAACGGGAATGTGTTCGGTGGTTTTGGTGTGTGCATAGAACAGAGCTGACATAGAGGGTCCTGCAATATGTGTCTTCGGAAGAGGTTAGCTTTAGTAGGAAGAGCATTATGACACAATGACCAGATAAAAACTTTAATCCTAGGGGGAGTCTTGAGATTCCAAATATATCACCAGAGACGGGCTGATGGCTGATAAGAGGATGAGGGTAGATTGCTGTTTGTAGGGTAATATGATTGTCTGAGGATGTGGTAGGCAGATTTAACTGAATACTGACTTGTTTGTGTGCCTGTCCAGATGAGATGGTCTGCTGAAGGAGCATGACTTAATGGGATATTAATAATCTCCTCAACGATGTGTTGATCAAAGTGCTGATGGAGAAGAGGGATATTCCAAACCTGATCGTGAGGGACTATGAAACCAACAACCAGTTTGGATTATGCTCTAGGAGCTGGTCCACCAATGATTCCAGAGGTAAGCCATTTATCCTCTCGGATATTGATTTTCTGTCCATCACCAACAGACCACTGTAGCTTAGAAAGTATAGCATCTCGACCTAAAAGTAAGCTTTTCCATCCCCAAGAGGAATTAGTCCTATTCCTTGCATGCCAGAAATTGCTAGAATGATAATATAGGCCTTTGAAAAGTCTACCCCATAGTGAGGATGGGTTTTGAAAAAGTCTCCAGGCTTGTTTCCCTAAGAGGGCTTTATTGAAGGTTAGTAGATCTCGAAAGCCAAGGCCGCCTTCTATCTTCCTCTGTTTAAGTATATCCCATGCTCTCCAATGAATACCAGTTGTAGTGCTACGTGTTTGCCACCAAAATTTAGCGATTTTTTGCTCAATGGATTTACATATAGAAACTAGAATTTTAAATATAGACATTGCGTATTGCGGGAGAGCCTGCACTACCATCTTTAACAATATTTCCTTTCCTCCTTTAGAAATAAAGTGCTCTTTCCAGCCTTCAAGTTTGGCACTAACACGACCCAAAATCCAAGCGAACATATCCTTCTTAGACACACCCCAATTAGATGGAATACCCAAATACTTGCCTATCTTAGATATAACATGAACTCTTAACTCTGCAGTGAGGTTTTGTTGCAAAATAAAGGGACAGTCCCTACCACAGAATAAACCAGATTTGTTTCTGTTTATAGCCTGGCCCGTAGCAAGACAATACTGATGTAAAATATTGGCTAGATTTTGGCTTTCTAGGGTACTTCCATTCAAGAAAAATATGGCATCATCCACAAAAAATAAATGGGAAAGGGTAGGGTAGTACCTATTCAGTTTGATTCCTTTGAGAGTGCCTGAGTGGACAGCTTGATGCATAAGAGTAGATAACAGGTTGGCTACAAGAATGAACAAATATGGAGATAGTGGATCCCCTTGTCTAAGACCCCTTGTAGGATGGAAGTATTCCAAAAATTCTCCATTAAATTTAACACTGAATGTGGCGGTGGTGACACATTGCATCACCCACCGAACCCATTGAACATGGAAGCCCAGTCGTATAAGATAGTCCTCTAAAAAATCCCACTCAACCCGATCATAAGCCTTTTGCATGTCTAACTTTAAAACCGCCTGAAAATGTTTCTTTCTTTTGCTGATTTTTAAATGATGCAGAACCTCTTGCACAACCAAGATATTGTCTTGGATCTGTCTACCTGTGACATAAGCACTCTGTTCTGTTGAAATTAATGCTGGGAGCAACTGCTTTAAACGGTTTGCCAACACTTTAGAAATGATTTTGTATATGAAATTGCATAGACTAATAGGGCACACTTGTTCTAACCTTTCCGGATGTGGAACCTTGGGGATAAGAGTAATGAGAGTTCTATTGAAAGTAGATGGCATCACTCCTGAACTGAAAAAATTGTTGACTGATATGTATATGTCCTCTTGAATGATATCCCAGTGGTTGTGATAGAATAACCCATTAAAACCATCCGGTCCTGGGGCTTTGTTGGCTCCAAGCTGGAAAGCAGCCTGTTTAACTTCCTCCCTAGTAACAAGTGCAGTTAAGCTTGCATTCATGTCTGCTGTGATGACCTGGGGGCATTGCATAAGAATATGCACATAATCTCTATAGCCAGTCGAGCGATAGAGATTTTGAAAATATGTTTGCGTTATGTGCTTAAGCTGAGTAGAATCGTGAATCCAACCAAGGTGCTCGTCTTTTAACATGCTGATGCGATTTCGTTGTCTGCATTGGATTGTCGTTGCATGAAAAAACTTTGTATTTTTGTCGCCCTCTCGTAGCCAAGGGATCCTCGAACGCATTTCCCAATATGTTTCCTCTCTCTGCCATATTTTGTGAATTTCATCTTGTAGGCTAGATACAAGTGCTTTGTCATAGGTAGGACCTGGTTGATTAATATGATTCTGAATCTGCTGTTGTAACAGATAGACTTGTTGCTGGTCTTTGCTGAAAAGGGATTTACTCCACTTGGCAAGAGCAAATGAAGTACGTTGAAGCTTGCTGGTCAAGGATTGAGTTCCCGTTGCTGATGAAGCCCATGCATTGGTAATGATCAATTTACAGTCTTTTTCTTGAAGCCAGAAAGCTTCAAAGAAGAAAGTTTTATTCCTTTTAGAAGAGTTCGGTTCAGTGAGTAAGAGCAGGGGACTATGATCAGAGGCTACAACAGGAAAAGCAAAGACTTCTGCCCCCAGGTAAGATAACCTCCATTCAATTGTGCATAGGGCCCTGTCTAGCCTTTCTTTAATGGCTTCATCACCATCTCTTTTGTTCACCCATGTATAAAAGCAACCCTTACTTTCAATGTCCAGAAACATGCAATCATTCACAAACTCTCGAAATGAATTTAATCTATATGACTCCATTATCTTTTTGCCCTCCTTTTCCCAATGATAAAGGATGTCATTATAATCACCTATACACACCCATGGAAACGAACTTGAAGTCCGAATCTGTCTGATATCTGCTCGATATCTGCCCATACTTGCTGTCTATGATGTTATATCAAAGGCGCATGAAGACAGGTAAGTCTCATAGTTTTTGCAGTTTGATTCTTGGTACAAATTGTGTCGATGAAGTGGCTAGTAGAATGCTCAACAGTTAAAGTCACCTCCTGGTCATTCCAAAAAATTACCAAACCTCCGGCCAAACCCATAGGATTTACTACAAAAGAACTTGAAAACTTCAGCTTTCTCTTGAGATTCTGGATCATGATTTCATGATTTTTCGTTTCCATCAAAAAAACAATATTAGGCATTTCACTGGCCACAAGGGCCCTTAATGCTTGAATTGTCAGGGGATTGCCCAGCCCCTGACAATTCCAACTTATGATCCTCATTTATCATGTGGTGGCTTTTTTGGGCAAGCCACCACGGCCCATGTTCCAACCCCTTCAGTGGAAAAGATAGGGGTATCCAGGGAGAGTTGAGTCATCTAGAACTGCATTTGCATTCGAAGACGTCCCATAAGGATTATATCTTTTGGTTTTTTTCAGTGGACTAGATTTTGAGGTTGACCTTAGAGTCTTGATTTTCTTGCTGATGGAGGAATCCTCTGCTGCACTGTTTGGTAAAGTTAACTGGTTGAACATAGGAGATTTCTGTTTTAGGTCGGCGGGAGGAGAAGACTGCGTCATAGTGGAGGATTGTTCTGCTCTAGTTTCCACTGTCGCTGAATGCTGCATATGAATCTGAGGAGCTTGAAGGAGTAAAGGAGCTGTCTGCGGTTGAGTTTCTGGTACTATTTCTTCAACATCTTCTTGATTTGGATATTGCTTATAAAACGCAGACTAGAATGGACTATGTTGATTGACCTCTGCCCTCAACCATTTACCATAAGACAATTTATCATTTCCTTCTATTTTTGCTGCATCATAAGGGATGCCATTGCAGTACATGGCATAATGGCCTAGGATTCCACATGAATAACAATAATGTGATAGGCGTTCATATCTAAAGTCAATCCATATGTGTTTCCCATCCACTCTGATAAGTTTACCAGATTTCAGAGGTTCGTTTAAATTAAGTTCAACTTTGACCCTCACTGATCTAACTGAAGAACTGTCATTGCCTTCAATTCTCACCTCCTGAACAGTGCCAAGTTGTCGAACAGCTTTTGTAATCATATTTTCAGTATATCGTTCTAGAGGAAGACCATAAATTTGCACCCAGAACGCACAAGTTGTAAAGTCATAGCAGTGCAAAGGAGTATTGGGTAGCCAGGGTTTTAGAATAATCAAGTGATGTCCAAACAACCAATGGCCATTGTCTAAGATTCGCTGCTTTTCCCCTTCAGTATTGAATTTAAAGATATAGAATCCTTCTTCGCGTTGAGAGATTTCAACATAGTCATTGCGCCAGACTCTTCTTAAGGTACTCTGAAAAGCTGGAAAGTTGATAGTAGGATTGGACAGAATTTTACCTATTAATGTGAGTTTACATTCTTGCAGCTTCTCTGGCGGTACTTCATCTTCCCAGATTTCCACACCTTGGTCAGGCCAGAGTCGTCCAAATCTTTGGCAGAGAGCAGCAACTCGGGCATTGTCTTGCTGATGAGATTCGTCCACGGAAAACTATCAAGGGGAGATGAGTTATGGCGACATGCAAACACCGATAAAGAAAAGCACTAATTGCGATGATAGTAAAAAATTGAAATTGAGGTGAAATGCGCTCTGGATGGTGAGATGGGAAGCAAAGAGTCCGTGCATGCAAGGATTACAAACAGACAGGGGAAGACAGAGCTTGGTAGGATGGAAAGAAAGATTTGGCTAGAGAAATCCATAGTGAATTGGCTGTAATTGCATGGATAACGTGATGTAAGGAAATGGATGGAAGAAAGGCCACCGATGCGAAGCAGAACATAGATCTTCTAGCTGGAATTGGAGTAGAAAGAGTCGTGATGGGCTGGAATGCAGTGTAACGAGGGGGAAAGTGCCATTAAGAAGGCAAAGGTAGAGAATCGGAGTATTTAGGGTTTAAAGAAGATGTAACAGACTACCATGGCGGTAGAAACAGACTCGACAAAACGAGAGAGTTCTGCTTCCAACAGTTTGCCCACCGGTTTTCTCTTGCTCTTGTGCAGTACTCACCTGCCTCACTTTCTGCTAGCCAAAAAGATTGAACCAGCGACAACAGTAAACATGTGCCGACAGATTATGTGGGCACACCTCGAATTTTTAAAGGAAGAATCGAGATCAACTTTTGGTAGGCTTCTTTTTCCGATTCTGACGTGTTAGTGAAAATCAATCACTGGAAAGTGTACCTTTTCTTTCCTCTCCTGGGTGGGCCAGTGAATTTTTCTGGATTTTGATGGTAGATTCGATTAGCATCATCCTTTAATTACCGTCTGTCGGTGAAAAGTACGCTTCCTTCCCCTTTTATTTCTTGGGTCCTATACCTTTTTTTTTGGTCGAATTGGGTCCAATACTTTAGCTGTTGAGAGATTCTCGATGTTGCACCATTTTGTTCTACAAATATCACACTCTAGAAAATTACAGTTTGGAGAATGCTCGACTCTTAAAAACTTCACTTTAGAACCGACCCCATCACTAACTGGAGAGCCGTGTGCTTTAAGTAGTTAACATATAAAAGGAAGAGTTGATTTCGTCTTGATCTTGATGTGATCTTGTATTTGCGTACCGAGGCATTTTTCATAGGTCGTCATGCTAAATTACATTTGTTCGGTAAATGAAGTATGTGTTTTAAGATTAATGCAGGAAAAAATCGGATCTTATAATTAAATTAATGCGAAATCATCAGAAAAATAAACATTGAACAATAAAGATACAAGAAATTTATGTGATTTGATTCGAGTGTTGGTACTTACTTTAAAAGAAAAGTTGGCAACAAATAATCCACTAATAATCGAAGTTTTAGAGTTACAATTACTTACATATTTGAGTGTTTATTATACTTAAATTAACTATTCAATTGGATGTAAATCTCACAGTACAAATCATTGTGTGTTCAAGAGCTCCACCTTTTTTCATGCGCCAAAAGTGCTCTATGCTCTTTCTTCTTCTTCGTGTGTTGTCACTCCCTATTTTCGACCTTATTAGCCTCTTTCATCAAAATAGACAACTCATTCTTGCCGTCCAATGTCTTGGCCAAATATTGTGTTATCAAAAAACAAAATGCATGTACCTTAATGCTCCACAACCTGAAGTCGTTCTTCCCATCAAACTTCTTAATTTCTACATTTGCTCTAAACATAATTACAAGAGCTTAAGATCATACTTTTTCCGCATTAATTTTACAACAATTGGTATTAGAGCTTAAGATCATATTTTTTGGATTTTGATTTGAGTTTTTGCTTGTGTAATTATTATCTTACAATTTTATTGTTAATTTAATTGCAAGATCCTATCGGTTTCACATTAATATTATGATAGTAAGCCCCAAACCACCTATCTCCCTTCCTTTGCTCAACATGTTAGATGCGATATGGGCAGGAAAAATAGTAATCTTTAAAACAGAGGAATCAAAATTAAGTCATGATAATATGGGCTAGCCTCTTCTTGTTGCGCCAAAAGTCTTACCATTTTGATGGATTTGTATTTTCGCGTGCCTTTGGAACTCTGAAAAATATTTTGTACCCAAAACAAACAAGCTACCAAGCTGCATCCCTTTCAATCGGGCTTCAACTTCATTTTAGAGAATCACTGTCTTGTTTGACAAGAGTCCTCAACCCATGAATACTTCAGAGATCACTAGCGTTCTATATATCTCGACCTAATATTTTTCCCTAGTGGTCTGAATGAGACACGAGCCAAACTCGAACCTACCGTCGTTCGCCTTATCAACAAACATGAAACTATTCCTTGACCGCTAGGGCCAATCTCAAAGGCTTCCTGTTTTTCGTGCGCACAAACCCATTTATGAAAAGTTGATAGAGATTAAAATAAATCGAAGGATAAGAATAATTAGCTTCACATTTGTCAATGACCTGAACGATTGAGGATTGGCAAGCCACTAAGGTAGCAGTGGAGTCTCAAGAGGTCCCTCCAGCTAAACGCCTTGTCGGTCTTGACATTACGGTGAATACTGTACCGAGGAATGAATGCTTATCCAATACAATCCCATTATTGAGAAAAACAAGCTATCGAATAATAAAATATATGGAATAAAAATATAAATCGGATGCCGAATTTACGTAGTTTGATTGATGGGACCTACTCCACAATGTGAGAAGCACCCAATTTCTTTGTGAATTAAGCAATACAATGGGGATTACAATAACACTTGAGTCACTCAAACACTTCAAGTAATTCCAACTTCCAATTACATTGAATACCTCACAATAATGTTTAACCGTTATACTTCTTCATGAAATAATCTCCCAAAGGAATTTACAAATTCTAAACACAAGATTGTCACGATTTCAAACACTAGAGATGTAAGGTACGGGCATGTCAAACAATTGATTGTCACGGACAAAAGTTCATCTTGTAGTGCTTCAAGGTGTAATTCACGAAGAAACCAACTTTAGGATGCTCTTCACAAAGAAGATTCACTTCTTATATATGAAAGATTTGAATCCAAAAAAAAAAAAAAAAAAAAAACCTACTTGAATCGTGTTTTCTATTTCCTTTAATCAGCTAAGGCAAACATAAATTCAACACAAATCTTAAAACCGAATGTGTCTCATGAGAATTTGCTGATCTAAAAGGTAACGTGAACAATATGCACACAATATGCACACACTCATTTGTGCCAGAATTTCACGAATTCGACACTTGCCATTCAATCTCTTACGAAGACATGGTTATCTTGTCATCCAATAACGTAAGTGAAGTGGTCAGTCACCCGGCTTTGGCTAAAATGGAATTAATGTTGAAGCAGGTGTGCATGGTTCCAAGAGGAAGCAGGAAATCAATTTGTTCTTCTCATGCTTACCCTAATTTTTTTTTTTTTAATGCAAGTATGTGAATATCATTAATCAGATGAGGTACAAAAACTTAGAGAAATCCCTTAGCCTTTCAAAAAGACTAATTATGCGATAAGATGAAGGAAGGAAGCCTTATCTTGATTGAATAGTCTTGTATTGAGTTATACCGGATATCTTTTCGTAAGGAAAAAATAGATCACATAAGTGGAGGGTTTGCTTTTTCATGATTGGAGGCTAGCCACTTTCTTATCATGAAATTGATTAGTTAGGTAAGGCTTTTAAAAAAAAAAAAAGAAAAAAAAGGTGGTTTATATAATTCTATGAAGCTCAATAATTAGGTAGAGGATAGGTAGAGTAAGACCTTCTGGAAGTGTACTTGGGTCTTCATTCATCCTTAGGTCTCCTTGACAGTGTGTATGTGAGAGAGAGAGAGAGTATCCATCAGTGATCAGAATAGCTATCATATGATATGCTGCATAAATGTCCTATAATAACTATTACAGTTTTACTTGTTCGTGATATGTTCGTAATATTATTGCAAGCGAATAATGTAACATGTAAAGACCTATTACCTATAACATCATAGCAGAATATGCAATTAGACATGGCGATAATGTATCGTTTTGGTTTTCCGTTACAGCTTACAGTTTTTTTCCATATGACTGGGTAACATCAACTACCATAAGATATCTCTAAGAGCAAGAGGGACCTTTCGAATCCGTAATCACAGTCGATTTCATTCTAACAGTGAAAGAGTCTATGTAGCTGAGGAACAGAGGTGAAGAAACTGACAGTGCACAACTTTGGCAGACTGATTTTCTGTTTTCCCAGGAGCATTTATTTCAATGAATCAGCCTAACATCAAGGCCCAACTTACTTGAGCTAGAGAGGCGACCAACCGATGTTCTTAGGCAATCATCTATTGAAGTACCACCTTTCTAGTTTTCAAAAAGATATGCCGGAAAGAGTTATTCTATGATTAATACAGCTAAACAGCCGTAGAGCATATTCTATGCTGACGTCGGCGGCCTCACATCAACACGATGACGTCATATTCTGCTTTTTGACGATTTGGTGAGAACGAGAAAAGTACGAATTTGTTTCCCTTGCATCCTTTTCAAATCAACAAGGCGCAACTGCCTCGAGGCTAATTCCAGTTTGGCTGGATTTACTTACGTAATCGCTCTCTTTCTAGATGGAAAGGTGTACATGAGAAATTAGAAAAAAAGGACGATCTTCTTTCAAATTGTAAGGGACGGCCTAAACACGAAATTAGCTTGTGCATTTCTTGCATAATGCTTAGCATGTTGATGTGATGACACGAAACACTGAGCAATCTAAATGGGGCAGGCAAGCTCCATCGCCATAAGCTCAAGTCATAGATGTCTGCAATCATGCCACTTTTACATTAAATATCAGGTCGGCACCAAAAACGGGAATAAAAGGAAAAAAAATAAAATATCAGTCAGAATTTATATACAGACCACATGGGAAGAGAGGTATTTATATTTTTTTAGTTGTTCGATCATATATTTTCTTTATAAATACAAAATTTGTTGTGTGTCCACCAAGCGACATTTGCAGTGCTGCGGTACATGGCTCCAGCTGCCGCAAAGCTCTTGCTCACGGACCTCGCGTCCGGCATCGACCGCGTGCCCGACAATTACATCCGGTCCGAGGCTGACCGGCCGAACCTTACTGAGGTCGAGGCCTCAGATGCCTCCTCCATCCCTCTCGTAGATCTCCAAGGCCTCTCTGGTCCCAACCGTGATGATATCATAAGACAGATTGGTCGAGCCTGTCAACAAGATGGTTTCTTTCAGGTGCGACATTTGTATATCACTCTGTGCGTCGGCTTAAATATGCTAAGTAAGCGAAAGGGTGTCACTTAAGACTTGATATCTGATCATCCCATGATGAGTTTTTGCTCTGTCTCATGTGATTCTGCTCAACATTTTCTTTGGCAGATCAAGAACCACGGGATACCGGAAGAGAAGGTGCAGGCCATCATGAACATAGCCAGGGAATTTTTCCAGTTGCCGGAGAGCGAGAGGCTGAAGTATTTCTCTGACGACCCGACGAAATCGAACAGACTTTCGACTAGCTTTAATCAAAAGACAGAGAAGGTGTCTAACTGGAGGGACTTCTTGAGCCTCCGTTGCTATCCTCTCGAAGAGAACATGCATGAGTGGCCGACCAATCCTCCATCATTCAGGTAAAAAACAAAGCTTATTCTCATCATGTGATTTGTTTATTTTGACTCAAATGTTCAGCATTTACTGATGTCTTCTTTTAATATATCTTCTCGATTGGGATGGCTTAGTGGTTAGAGAATGAGCTTGTGCGCCTTTATAAGATGTCCAATGAGTTTGATTATTCCCATTATCACACGTAATAAATTTCTATTAGGATCCGATCTTATTTGATCCAAAAGTTTTCTATTTCATAGGCCGAAGATAATTACCATATGAGATGGGGCTTCCTTCTAAATACAAAAAAAAGAGGGAAATATGTAGATGCATATGATCTTTGTAATATTCAACCATTGAAGATTCATGTTGATCATGAGGATTTCACAAGCTTTCTCCAGTGAAGTCTGGAAAGTTAAAAGCTTGCTCGCTGTAGTTTCTAAAGTCTGATATTTGCCAAACAAAAAGAGAGCAACATCAAGAATCTCTCAACAGAAAAAATGTAAGACCGAAGAAAATAAGGGGTAGAGCACACCCTTCACCAACAGACAATACTGATTCAAACGAGGCGTGGGCCAATCAGAATTAAGAAAAAGCGAGTGGTACTTTCGACTGATCTTTTATGACTACCATGTCGTGGAAGTACGAAACAGCCTGCCGAACTTCGAGTGCCTTGACCGATATAATCAGTGGGCACGCCTTAACTGCATTGCTGGTTCAATCTTTTTGATAAGCAGGGAGGAGGTGCGTGAGTATTGTACAAGAGTGAGAGAACTGGTGCTCAAACTGTTGGGAGCCATATCAGAAAGCTTGGGGCTTGAAAGGGAATACATAAGCCAGAACTTGGGCGAACATGGTCAGCACATGGCTATGAACTACTATCCACCATGCCCACAGCCTGAGCTCACTTACGGGTTGCCCGGCCACACTGACCCAAATTTGATCACCATCCTTCTTCAGGACGACGTGCCTGGGTTACAAGTCCTTAGAAATGGAAAATGGGTTGCTGTCAATCCCATCCCCAACACCTTCATTGTCAACATAGGAGATCAAATGCAGGTACTTTGGCTACATTCTTTTAAACCATGTCCAAGTATGAGATTCTAAGCTAATGAGGAAGAGAATTTGGTACGACAATTTATTAAAAGTGGAAGTAGCGACTCTTTTAGCTAAGTACAAGAAACAAAATCAGCATAATTATTCTGGCCAATGAAGATTGATTCCATCTTTTTGCACAAGTTCATCAGTTGTTTTCCTAACAAGTCCAAGAACTGGACATGATTGTTGCTTGAATCAGGTCATTAGCAATGACAAGTACAAGAGCGTCCTTCACAGAGCAGTGGTAAACTGTAACACTGAGAGAATCTCCATCCCAACGTTTTATTGCCCATCCCCAGAAGGCCTAATTCGACCTGCTCAGGGTTTGATTGACCACGAACATCCACCAGTTTACAGGAGCTTCACTTGGGAGGAATATTACCACAAATTCTATTACGGAGTACTCAGGACTGAATGTTGTTTGGACATGTTCAAGATACACTCGGCTTAGGATATATTTAAAACTTCTGGATGACAGTATATCAGGTCTAGGATATGCGTTACTATGTGTCAATCTGTTTAAGGTAGGGTACATGATATTATCAGGAATAAAGTGACTCTATGTAGACCAGATAACAGATCATTTTTCTAGAGCAGCCGGAAAAAAAGAGCTTAATGATATGTACCGATGATTAATCGATGATAATGCCGTGAGGCCGCCGACGTCAGCATAGAATACTTTGATTGCCATCGTGCTTACATGGGGACCGCGTGGGGGATGACGAGATGACGAGTGACGGACAGATGTTTCATTTATATAACGATGACGAGAAAGGTCAAAGATTTGAAAGACCTTCAGGTCGGCAGGGAATCCGCGAGAAGAGTCCTCGTGGGATCCACAATTCTGGAGAGAAAAAGAGATGCTATTTTGAAAAAATTTCAGTCGGAGCCGAGAAGCAACCGGGGAGGTGAGCGCCTTCGAGCCGCAGAAGTTGTCGTCAACCTTCGCCTCCTTCGACGCCGCCGCCGCCGCCTCGCCGCCCTCAAAAAGCAGAATATGACGTCATCGTGTTGATGTGAGGCCGCCGACGTCAGCATAGAATATGCTCTACGGCTGTTTAGCTGTATTAATCATGCCAACGAATTGTGGCATCCCAAAATTTAAGTCATCCTCTAGAGAAATTAAAGCCTATAATTAGGTAATGAAATTACCTATGGTCTATGTGTTAGCCATTAGTTTTCTTAAGGCTAGGTGTTATTGTGCTTGTGTTTATGAATTTTGAATTTAGGACTATAGGATAAATTAATAATCTATGCTTGGCCATGCACTTTATAAATTAAATTTCAATAAATGAAATGTTGAAAGACTTTGGCCATGTGGAAAATTTAAAGTTTAAAATATTTATAAAAGAAATTTTAAAAAAAAAGAGAGAGGAAAATGTCAATTTTTAGGATGGGCGTTAGGCCCATTGGCCTAAGCTTTTAATGGGCCAAGTTGGCCGGCCCAATAGTGGCCCAAGAAGAGGAGTAGTCGCCGGCCCAAGGAGGGGAGGCCCAAGCCCAACTCCAAGGCCCATGATGCATGCAATAGGACAAGTGGCATGGAGGAGGTGAAGCATGGTGGACACTTGTCTTCCTCCACAATTACACTTGTCCCTCATGCAAACCTAGAGTGCATGCAAATATATACAACCAAAAAGAGAGAGACGGAGAGAGAGAGAGTGGCTTGTTCGGCCAAGAGAGTGAGCCGAGAGAGTGAGATGCGAGAGAAAGGGGAGGCCGAGAGAGGAGGAGAAGGAACCGTCGCCGCCCGCACGCCGTTCGTCCGTCGCCGGTGTGCCGTCTCTTTTGTTGCTGTCCGTCCGGTCTAGAGGCAAGTGGAGTCCTCTAGCTTCTCTTGCATGCTTATATGTTGTTTGCATGTTGAAATCTTGAGTGATAGATGTCAAAAACCGAAGCTTGGATGTGTGGTGTGTGAGTAGTGTGACTGTTTTCGTTCGGATCATGTGAGTCAGAAACTTGTTTGAGCTTGCATGTGTGTTTGGAGTCCGATTTTGGCTTCGATGTCTTCATGGAAGTTGTAGCTAACATCTTGTACTATAACTTAATGAAATTTCGTGGAAAATGATGGAGATTTGAGGGGTTAAAGTCTTGTTATACGGAGACCTCAGATCTGGAGAGTTTTTACTGACCTCTTGCTGGATTCATGGTTGCATGTTGGTTTTTGTTGAGAATCTCACTTCGGTTTCTTAATGAAAGTTGTAGGAGACATCTTAAAATATAACATAATAAAATTTTAAGTGAAATGAACAAGTATAACCTAGTGAATCGACTAGATCTTGAAGAAGATGATTCTGGTGATGTATTTTGAGATACCCGAGACTTCAAGGACCTAAATTATGACTCTACTTTGGTTATTTGACTTGGATCTCTTCATGAAACTTGTAGATCATACATTTATGTATAACATATCCAAATTTCAGAGGAAACGAAAGAGAATAGGTAGGTTAAATCTCAATATTTCGGAGATGTGTTCACTGGATGATGCGGTAATGGATCCAGAAGCTTCGTGAGGTTGTATAAAATAATATAAAAATAATATGGCTTGGAGTTCTTCATGAAAGTTGTGCGAGAATGTCTTGGCTATCACTATGTAAAATTTCGTAATTTTTGGAGGCCATATGGATATTTTAATCGAATTTATTCGGAAACCGTGCATTCTGGTTTCATCCGAGAAGCATAGGATGTTTTGGGAAAATTATGAAATTTTATAAAAATTCAATTTGGCCATGAATTTTGCAAGTAATTATCATCCTATGGGTTTGTTTAATAATTTCTTGAATTTTTATAATTTTGGGAGTTTATAGTTATTTAAAATAATAATAATAATAATAATAAATAAATAAATAGAAAAAAATAAATAAATAAAAAGGAATTATTTCATTGGCCATAGTTTCCATTTAATTAATTTATGTTGCATGTGTAATAAAGCTTTGATATGTCTATGATATTGAATTGAGATGCACATGTGATAAAGTCTTGATATGTCTATGATATTGAATTGAGATGCACATGTGATAAAGTCTTGATAGGACTGTGATATTGGTGTATGTATGACATTGAATTGTGATGCATGTGTGCCAAGTATGACTTGTTTGATGTCACGCCATATGCCATGTTAAATTGAGATCAAAATAATGGTAAATGTGGATAATGATAAGTGAGGAAGTGGTTGTGGTGGATGATGATGCTCGGTGGCCTAGTGGCGTAATTCTGAGATTCCCGGGAGTGTCGGGATGCCCGGTGGTATACGGTACGTAATTCCAGGGGAGGCCTGGTGGTATGTCGGTACATAATTCCGGAAGCCTTGTCGGAGGTCTTTGCCCGAAAGAAATGCCTCACGATGCCAGGATTGGGGTGCGAGATGCCTGGCTAGAAGGGTAAAGGCCGGAAGCCCCGTCGGAGGTTTCTCGCCGAAGGGAATGCCTCGTGATGCTAGTTGGGATGCGAGATGCCCGGAATGTGGGGGCCTGAAGCCCGGTGGCCATGAGATGGCTGGAATGCTGGGAACCCTGTCGGAGGTCTTTGCCCGAAGGGATGATGAAATTGATGATATGAGAAATGGGTGATGTGGTGATCAAATTTAAAGATAAAAGATGAAAATTAACCCATGATATGATATGCATGATGATGATGATGATGATGATATGTGATGTGATATGATGATCACCCATGATATGATATGCATGATGATGATGATGATGATGATGATGATATGTGATATGATGATCACCCATGATATGATATGTATGATGATATGGATGGTGATGATAATGATGATGATATATGATATGGCATGTGTATTGTGATGATGTCATGATGATGATGACATGTATGATGTAATGATGCCATGATGATGATGACATGTATGATGTAATGATGCTATGATGATGATGACATGTATGATGTAATGATGCCATGATGATGATGACACGTATGATGTAATGATGTCATGACGATGATGACATGTATGATACGATGATGATATACATGTATGTGTTATAAATTGATATGATGATGCATGATAGTATGCGCATGGCTTCAAGGTAAGTAACGCCTGCAATGCATGTATGATCTGCCTGATGCATTGAGTTGTTATTGGATTTCCCTATCTGCTGAGTGGTTGTACTCACCCCCTTTGGGGAATAACATTTCAGATTAGTAAATGGTTTGAGCGGTTGGATATGACCGCGAGGAGAAGGATAGCAAAGGAGGGAACCTTTGGACGCCGACACTAGTTCTTTGGACCTTAAGCATACGATTGTGGGAGGAGATGTCGGTCATCTTTTGAAGTGTAGCCGAGTATAGAAAACTACGGCATTTTGATGTACCGACTAAAGATGTCCATCTGCTCTATGTAAATAAACGTGTTCGGTTTTAACTTATATAAGATGTTTAGTAGGTGTGCATCGTTTTCTGAACATAAGGAAGGGAGTTGTTGGATGTGCTTCCGTATTTAAATTGCGCAAGGGACCGATCTAAAAGATGTAAACCCCCTATGTTGTATGGACCCGTTGCAATTGAAATGGTATCAGAGTGACATGTTATTAGGAAAGTAAATGGTAAGCAAACTGTGGCGACCCAAATCGGATCGGGGGCCGTCGAGGGGTGTCACACGAATACTTTGATTGCCATCGTGCTTACATGGGGACCGCGTGGGGGATGACGAGATGACGGGTGACGGACAGATGTTTCATTTATATAACGATGGAAAGGTGGACAGATGTTTCATTTATATAACGATGGAAAGGTGGAAAGAGAAAAGAGTGAAAAACGGAAACTTTGTCTGCCCTTTCGATGCTTACCGACACCATAAAAATTGACTCAACGTTGACGAGAAAGGTCAAAGATTTGAAAGACTTTCAGGTTGGCAGGGAATCCGTGAGAAGAGTCCTCGTGGGATCCACAATTCTGGAGAGAAAAAGAGACGCTATTTTGAAAAATTTCAGTCGGACCCGAGAAGCAACCGGGGAGGTGAGCGGCTTCGAGCCGCAGAAGTTGTCGTCAACCTTCGCCTCCTTAGACGCCGCCGCCGCCGCCGCCGCCGCCGCCTCCTTGCCGCCCTCGCAGCTCCCGCTGCCCTCCAAGGTCTAGTGGCTAGCGGATGATGTCCAGGTTTTTCCGAAACGCTCCGATCGTCTCGCGCTCTGTTTTTGGCTCCCGATTGAGTTGGGGGATTCGGTCGATTCCTTCTTTGTTGCCGAGCTCTGAGAAGAGCGATTTGCGGATGCAGCTTGCGAGGCAGGATTACTTGGAGTTGAGACAAGAGGCGAGCGAACTGTAGGGATATTCCAACGCGAAGCTCGATCGAGTCACGTGCTACCTCGGCGTTCTCGCCGACAAGACGCGGAAACTAGGTGAGGCGGTGCGGCGTCTGTTGTGCCTCGATGCGCGTTTGCTTTCTCATTTCGGTTTTTGACAGGTTCTGTGCTTTGTGTCAGATCAAGTCGCCCTTGAAGGCGAGGCAAAGCACCGCTCGTCAGTGAGAAGAGGAAGTTGTTCAATGAGTTGTTGACATCTAAAGGTCAGTCTTTGGTTTCTTAATTGAGTTTTCCCACTTTCCACACGAAGCACGTGGAGCGGAAGTATTTGGATACATGAGCCGATAATTAAGAAAATTTCTAGTTTGAATTGCAATTCATTTTCGGGATGATGTTCCTGTCGGATGGATGGGTAGAGATAGGTATGGCAATTTTGCCGTGTGTGGTAGGAGGACAAAACTTGAGTTTAACGAGTAAGATTGAGTTGGAATATGACTGATAGAGTTTTGGCAATGAAGTGCAGATTAACTTGAGATTGCACTGTTAGCTGGCAGTTTGTGATGTATTTTAGTGATCATTGTTAGTCTGAAAAATTGAGCTGTTTGTTAGTTCAGGACTGATTATGCCTCAGAGATTCATTAATCTGTAAATGGAGGCTAGATATCAAGAACATAAATGACTTTTTACTCTGTGTATCTTCTTCCTCCTCCGTTAGGATTAGTCTGATACTTTAATTGATATTTACATAGAAATTGAATCTCTTGGATTAAACTAATGGAAGATGATATAGCTAGTATACGTACCTAGAGGGGGGTGAATAGGTATATAAATGATTTTTCTCAATAATTGCACAATATGCAGGCAGTTGATAGATTTGAGACAAACAATAATCAAAGTAAGACTCGAGAGAAGGGAAGAGAAAATTGAACACGCGGTTTATAGTGGTTCGGCTTATTTCAAGCCTACGTCCACTCTTCTCGCACCGACAGCTATTGGCTGGATTCCACTATGAACAAAGAGATGTTACGGCGATGTTCTCTCTTGATTTCTCGGTGTAGATGATCTACCACACTCACTCAAGATATCAGTAAGTATAGACACTCTATGTGTATACAATTTCGCTCAAAATGTATCGACTAATAATCAAGGTGCTTTAGACTCTGGAATTTCTCTATCTGTCATGCACTAAAGCAACTAGAACGTCTTCCTTTTATACTCATTTATGCCATCATACCCGTTGGCACTTACCAAAGGAATTCCTCCAATCTACCCGTTGGACGGAATCAATCAAGAAGATCATTCGAGCTATTAAAGGAACTGACGATAGCCCATCAATCTTGTTCGCCCATACAATCAAGATCTTGGTTTCCAAGAATAGAACATTCCAAGAATATTTCGTCGACCATCGGATCTTCAAACGATCTTGATTACGAATAAAAGAATCCGTTATTTTTATTCAGCCAAGAGATCTTCTCCGAGAGGATAGGACTAAATCCTCAACCAAATACTTCGGCTCGATTGCCTTCGTCACGGATTAGAAAAAACTGTCAATGAGAATAGTCTTGAGTCTTGAGTCTTGAGTGCTGAGTCCGGTGATCCGAAAGTCTTCGACTCTAAACGAAGGTCTGTATTTATCCGGACTAGATTGATAGAAACGTTTTGTCGGCTTCAAAATATTCGGAAAGATTTCTCCAACAATCTCCCCCTTTTTGATGGTGACAAAACTTTCCTGTAGATTTAAACAACTTTGACCTGCAAAACATTACCAAAATGGCCATCTCATAAAGATTAATAAATCAACCAGACTCTGCATCCACAGAAAATCGGTTAGTCTTTCATGAGTAAGACCATACAACAACACTTGATATAAATGCGGATAGACAGTCAAACATCAAAATCCACACACAAGTCAGTCAAATTCAAGTTCACACCCAAGTCATACTCAAATATTCAAACACGTCAAAGTTTAAAGAGTTCTTTAAAGAGTTTCAAATAGAGTTCAAATTGCAATTCTCCCCCTTTTTGTCATCATTAAAAAGGTGAGAGAAGAGTCAAGTCTGCAGGGAACGCGCACAACTGAAATCTCCCATCGACCGGACTATGCCTTCCTGCCTCTTCAAGTCTTCCCGTAGATGAGCCACCTCTTCTCCTTTGGCATTGGCTTGAATTTGAAGAGCTAGGTCTTTCATTTGATCTGCCAGGGTAACAGAAGATGCTTGTCCAGCATTCTTCATGACTTGAAGTTCACATTCCAGAGCATAGATTTGACCATTGCCGGGAAGAACATCAAGGATATGATGAAAATCTGCGGTATTGTCCGTCTGTGTGCTTGCATTTGCTCTTTCGGATGGAGTGAAGGCAGACGATGGAACTTCGGTGTAATCGAGCAGATTTGGTGTTGACGTATCATGTCCTTCCTCAGGCATTTGAGAAGCCTGAAAATCTTCTGGATTTGCTGGTGAGCGATTCACACCTTCACTGTTGACAGCATGTGGAGTAGTCCTTCCTTGCTCGCTATCTCCCCTATCTCTAGGACCTCAATTGGGGAAGAGTGATGGTCATGCTCTTCAGCATCTTGATTCCCTTTCTCTGCGGCTTCATCTGCAGATTTTTCTTTTACTGCTTCTCCTTCTTCTTCAGCTTCTTTCTCTTCGTCTTCTTTCTCTTCCTCTTGTTGCTCCTTTGCTTCTCTGTTCTTTGGTTGTTCCTCTTCTTCTCTCTGTTCTTTTCTTCGCTTCTTTTCCTTTCTTCCGTCGTTCGTTGATTCAGGTGCAGAACGTGGGGTCCTTTTCAATGCGGAGATAGTGAGATCTTCCTCCTCATCTTCATCCTCCAAGATAAGAGTTCTCATCTTTTTGGATGGAGCACCCATGGGCTCCTTCCCTTTTCTCTTTGATGCGAAGATACTTTGAGTCTTCACTTTGAACTTCTCCATTGCCTTATTAAGCTCTTTCAAACGCATTTTTGTCAACATTTTCAAACCCACCACCATTTTGTCGCATGGTCGAATACAAAGAGTATGTGGAGGTTCAAAGTTCAAGTGTCGAAGATCTTGGTCACAAGACTGGATAAGGCAATTGGCCATTGTCCTTCACCATTGCTCGTACATGTGAAAGAGAATGGTGTGAGGGAGAGAGAACTTTTTCCCTAAATTGATCGCGTACATCAATTTCGCCTCGGAGTTAGACACGTCGGTCTTGGATGTAGACTTTGGCCCGATACTGATTGATCACAATTTTGTGAAGCAAGATGTTGATGGCATGCATTCTTGAGTAGGTAACTCTTCCTTCGTACTCCTGTCTTTGACAAGTTCCGGTGTGGTACGAGCGATTGAAACCTTGATTGGTTTATATCATCCTCTTTCAACTCCAATTATGTCTACGCCAACATGTCCACATCTACCTCATAGACTTGGTCTCGAACATGAAGGATATTCTATTCGCATCTAAAAAGCTAAGATT
Organism: Eucalyptus grandis; assembly: GCF_016545825.1. NCBI lineage: Eukaryota > Viridiplantae > Streptophyta > Magnoliopsida > Myrtales > Myrtaceae > Eucalyptus > Eucalyptus grandis. The sequence goes on along the minus strand of NC_052615.1, from coordinate 27,501,360 downwards.
CGAATAGAAGTATGCTGTCAATTGCGCATAACCGTACGTGGTATCGGAGCAAAATTGCTCAAGTTGAAGCAGATTGAACTTCTCCCTTAAGTTCACATTAATGGCATCCAAGAAATCGAAATCAACACTCCTAGGGTTTATCACCCCTCGTTTCAATAGTCTGAAGAACAGATTCTCCTGTTCCTTTGATTTAAACAAATCCATCATTTTTCCCTTCACCTTCGCAGCAACACCCATTCTAGATTGAAATTCATTGAACATGTTATCATCATCGTTCCCGTCGGTCGGATTCGGTCCCGATATACGAGGTCACTTGGAATGTTCGCAAGTGCTTCCCTCAGCCTTTCCTTTGGGAGCAATTCCCAAATCCTCCATTCGTCGCAAAAATATATACTCATTCCCATAATTCTTATCCTTAAGGAAATCATCTATATAGTTCAGCGGAGTCCTAATGCTCTTCAACGCACGATAGAACTTGTAAATAAAAGAGGGTTTTTGGACTCTTACAGGGTCTGCGTCCTCGATTATTTCTTCCTCCGGTTGTTGACCCACACCTTGTGGGGTAGATGATGAAGAGTGACGTGGTGGAGAGTGAATAGGGCTCATTGCTGACTCGGTAATTCTTCCTCTTCGGTGAGATCGAAATGGGTAGGCCCCTCCCTCATTCTCTGTGGTCCCCATTCGCAATTCTTGAATACTTTCTCGAAGAAGACATCCTTCCTTGTCGTTGAAAGATTCCTTTACTCGCTTTCCCAAGAAAAGATGACAACTTTCTCGAGGGTGAACACGAAGTAGAGACAGGATTGGGAGGAGAATGCCTTTTAGGGTTTTGAAGTTTAAGCGAGGAAAATCGTATATATATGTAACTCAGTTTAAAAAGGAAAAACCAATCGGCACAAAGGAAAATGAACCGACGCCTCTTTTAAAATCAATAACTGCCAAATAGAAGTTAATCTTTTTGAAAAGACAAGATTCAGTTTTTCACGGAAATTATAAATTAACTGAACTAATGATCGTACCTTTTCGAGATTGAATATAATAATAACTTACGCCTATAGCCATGAATGTCTCGAGTCGAGGGTTGGAGAGTCTCTAGACTTTAACTTCCTCAAGCTTCAAAATGTTGAGTCTGGAACGGATAAAATCGAATTGATTTTTCTCCAAAGGCTTCGTGAATATATCCGCTAGTTGATTTTTTGAATCAACAAATTGAATCGAGATTTCTCCATTTTGAACATGATCTCTAATGAAATGGTGTCGAATCTTTATATGCTTTGCTCTTGAGTGAATGATTGGATTTTTAGTGAGATTGATTGCGCTGGTGTTGTCACATCTAATCTTTGTGCATGATTCTTCAATTCCAAAGTCTTGTAGCTGTTGTTTTATCCATAGAATTTGCGAACAACAACTTCCAAGAGCTACATACTCTGCTTCTGTTGTTGAGAGAGCCACAGTGCTTTGTTTCCTTGAAAACCAAGACACTGTTCTGCTTCCAAGCAACTGGCAAGTTCCCGAAGTGATTTTTCTATCAACTCTGCAACCGGCCAGATCTGCATCTGAATATCCCATAAGATTAAAGTCTCCCTTCTTAGGATACCAAAGATCGATGCTTGAAGATGAAACAACGTATTTAATAATACGTTTCGCAGCACCGAGATGGGATTCTCTAGGATCGATTGAAACCTAGCACGTCTGCAAACACTCAACAAAATGTCGGGTCTAGAAGCAGTAAGATAAAGAAGTGAACCAATGATGCTCCTGTACAGCTTTTGATCAACTTTCTTCCCTTCTTCATCTTTGTCTATCTTCAAAGAACTTGACATCGGTATGTCGGTCTTTTTGCACTTTTCCAGTCAAACCTTTTGACAAGATCATTAGCATATTTTTCTTGATAAATAAAAGTTCATTCTTTCAATTGTTTTACTTGAAGACCAAGAAAGAATGTTAACTCTCCCATCATACTCATTTCAAACTCGTCCTGCATAGACTTAGAAAATTTCTTGCATAGACTTTCATTAGAGGATCCAAAAATAATATCATCCACATATATTTGAACAAGTAAAAAACTTTTGTTTTCCTTTTTGATAAATAAAGTAGTATCTACTTTACCTTTGACAAAACCATTTTGTATTAAGAACTTACTTAGCACATCGTACCAAGCTCGAGGTGCTTGCTTTAAACCATACAAGGCCTTTTTCAGGTCGAAGACGAGTTTGGCTTCTTTGGGTCTTCAAACCCCAGGTGATTGTTCCACATAAACTTCCTCATGGATAAATCCATTTAGGAAGGCACTTTTGACGTCCATTTGGAATAACCTGAAATTTTTATAACAAGCAAATGCAAGTAATAGTCGAATAGCTTCTAACCTTGCTACTGGTGCGTAAGTCTCATCATAGTCTATTCCTTCTTCTTGTGTATATCCCTTGGCCACGAGTCTTGCTTTGTTTCGTACGACTCTTCCTTTCTCATTCATTTTGTTCCTGAACACCCATTTAGCTCCAATAACAGTTTTACCTTTTGGTTTAGATGTCAATTCCTAGACATCATTAATGTTGAACTATCTGAGCTCTTCTTGCATAGCTTCAATCCAGCTTTCATCGATAAAGCTTCTTCTATGCTCTTTGGTTCAATTTCAGAAATGAGAGCCACAAAGCACTAGACTCTTCACGCTTTTTGGATCTGTGCGAATTCCTTCATTAATTTCGCCGATAATGAGATCTTTGGGATGACTAGACTTATGCTTCCGATTCTTGGTTGATTTGTCCAGTTGATGATCTCTTTCTTTATTTGAATCTTCACGAACAGCTTGATGCTGGTCTTCCAGAGTCTGAGATGTTTCTTGAGTTGTAAGCTTTGGAGGGTCTGGAGCAGGTTTAGACTCTTCATGATGAGTCTGACTGGATTCATCTTGCGTAGAGTCTTGAAATTTGACATTCATTGACTCCTCCACAGACTGGCTCTTTTTGTTATAGACTCTGTAGGCTTGGCTTGATGTAGAATATCCAAGGAAGATGCCTTCATCTGATCTTTCTTCAAACTTACCAACTCGATCTTTTGCATTTTTCAATATAAAGCATTTGCAACCGAATACATGAAAGTATGAAACAATAGGCTTCTTATCTTTGAATAACTCATAAGGGGTTTTCTCTAGAATAGGTCTTAAGAAGACTCTATTGATGATATAGCATGCTTTGAAACAGCTTCAGCCCAAAATCGTGAAGAAATCTTACTTTCAATTAAAAGAGTTCTAGCCATTTCTTGAAGAGATCTATTCTTTCTTTCAACAACTTCATTTTGCTGAGGAGTATATGGAGAGAAGAACACATGCTTAAAGCCGATTCATCACAAAATTTTGTAAAATCTTGATTTTCAAATTCACCTCCATGATCTGTTCTTATACTTGAGATAACATATCATTTTTCATTTTGAACCTTTTTAGCAATTTTTTCAAAATACGAGAAGGTTTCGGACTTACTTGCAAGGAAATATACCCAAGTGAAGCGGGAGTAATCGTCCACAATTACTAGGCAATATTTCTTACCTCCAATGCTCTGGGTTCTGTTTTCCCAGAATACATGGAGTGCATGGATCAGTCTTTTGGTATGGTAATTTGGGTAGACCTCGAACAAGCTGCTTTGATGAGATTTTGGCTAATTGCTTCATATTGATATGACCAAGCTTTCTGTGCCATAAGCTTGCTTCGTCTTGAATTGAGATTAGGCATTGTGATTCATTTGGTTTCACATCCAGAAGATAGATATTTCCATGTCTTCGACCCATGAAAGACTGAGTAGAGTCTTTGCGATTCGGAACATGTTCCTTCTTGAAAGAAGATCTTAAAACCAAGTATCACACAATTGGCTAATGCTGAGAAGATGTCCTTCTACTAGGGAAACATTACTTATTGTGAGATTTCCAATTTTTACAGTTCCAAATCCCACAATACTTCCTTTGCTTTTCACTCCAAATGAAACTTTTCCACCATTTACTTGAACAAGCTTTATGAAGCAATTTGAGTTTCTCGTCATGTGTCTTGAGCATCCACTGTCAAGATACCACTTTACCTTTTTCTTGATGGAGACCTACATTTAAAATAGAGTCTCAAGCTTTCTTTGGTACCCAAATTTTCTTGGGTCCTTTGGTGTTAGTATGATAAGCAAGATATTAGCCCATACTTTCTTAACGGGTTTCCAAACCGTAGGACACTCTTTTCAAAGTGATCCGAACTGTTGCACTTTGAACACCAAGGCATTTCGACCTACAAACTTTACAAAAACTTTCTTGAAATGATTTTTGTAAGCCTCTTTCGAGGATCTTTTCTTAATTCTTTCTTTTACTTTAGGAAAATTAATCAAGGGAATTGTTTCTGCTGTCATACTTAGACCGGACTTATTGAAGTAAGGTCTTTGAGCTGAAAGAATTTTTTCAAGTTTTTCGGACCCTATTGAAAATTTCTTTGAAATATTTGATAAGTCAGTTTTTAAAAGGGCATTTTCTTTCAAAAGATTATCTTCATTTTCTTTCAAAAGATTATCTTCATTTTCTTTAAGAGTGGAAACATTCAAGTCTAAACTTTTAACTCTTTCTTCTAAAACATTTTCCTTTTGTTTTAGAGCTGAGTTTTCCTTTTTAAGTTCGAAAATTCTTTTGAGAGAAGTCTTAAGACTAAAACACAGTTCATCAATGTATTTAGAAACTTTGACAGGAATTTTAAAATTACTTGCCTCAAATTCACTGGGTTCGAGTCGATCCGAATGCGAGTCCAGTCGATTGTGCCATCGGACATAGGTTGGCATATTCATTATCACTTTCTTCACACTCGTATCACTCCAGTGGTTTCGGCTTTGAGAGCTTTTCGAAACTTTTCAGCTTTTCCTCTCTTCTTCTTCGAAGAGGACAGTTGGGTCTGATGTGTCCCTTTTTCTTACATTAAAAGCAAACTACATCTTTGTTTGGTTCCTCATCATCAACAGACTTGGTCTCGCTGTCTTTGAAAACTTTGTTTCTTTGAGTTGAACCTTCTTCATTTTCTATTCAGTTTTCCGAATCTTCTTATCATGAGAGCAAGCTCCTCATCGTCCATATCATCTTCAGAATCTGTATCATCAGAATCATCATTTGATTTTAATGCAATGGATTTCTAACCTTTTGGATCTTCATCTTCATTAATTCGTTCCACTTCATAAGACTGAAGAGTTCCAATTAGCTCGTCGACAGATAGTGGCATAATTCTTTGCGTCTCTCTTATTGAAGTCTTTATGTGATTCCAATCATTGGAGAGTCCACGCAGTAGCTTGTTTACCTTCATGGGATCAGAAATTGTTTGTCCTTGATTCTCAAGACCATTGACAATATTTGTAAAACGGCTAAACATGTCGATTATAGATTCTCCTGGTTTCATTTTGAAGGCTTCATATTGACCGAGGAGAATGTTAATTCTGGTTTCCTTCACTCGTCTGTTCCTTCATAGGTGATATGTAATCTGTCCCAAACTTCTTTTGCTGTTACACAAGAAGATATTCTGTTATATTCAGTTGGTGACAAAGCACAATATAAAGAGTAAATTGCTTTTGCATCGAGTGCTTGTCTCTTGATTATCTCTTCCTGAGTCATTCCGCTGGTCTCAACAGTTTCTTTCCCTCTTTCAGAGACTGATGCAGCTCTAGGAGTAATTCCTTTTTCTACAACGTCCCATTCCAGAGGATCCTTTGATCATAGGAAAGCTTTCATCTTGTTCTTCCAGATGTTGTAATCCTTTCCATCAAAGTAGGGTGGTCTGGTATTGCTTTGCCCTTCCACCAGCCCTGGTGCTAGCATACTAGCCATGGATATTTTACTCTGAAGTAAAACACTTCAAATAAAGTGAGTACACTTGCTTTGATACCAATTGATATAGCTAGTATACGTACCTAGAGGGGGGGTGAATAGGTATATAAATGATTTTTCTCGATAATTGCACAATAACAGATAGTTGATAGATTTGAGACAAACAATAATCAAAGTAAGACTGAGAGAAGGGAAGATAAAATTGAACACGCGGTTTATAGTGGTTCGGCTTATTTCAAGCCTACGTCCACTCTTCTGCACTGACAGCCTATTGGCTGGATTCCACTATGAACAAAGAAATGTTACAGTGATGTTCTCTCTTGATTTCTCGGTGTAGATGATCTACCACACTCACTCAAGATATCAGTAAGAATAGACACTCTGTGTATACAATTTCGCTCAAAATGTATCGACTAATAATCAAGGTGCTTGGACTGAATTTCTCTATCTGTCATGCACTAAAGCAACTAGAATGTCTTCCTTTTATACTCCTTTATGCCATCATACCCGTTGGCACTTACCAAAGGAATTCCTCCAATCTACCCGTTGGACGGAATCAATCAAGAAGATCATTCGAGCTATTAAAGGAACCCGACGATAGCCCATCAATCATGTTCGCCCATACAATCAGGATCTTGGTTTCCAAGAATAGAACCTTCCAAGAATATTTCGTCGACCATCGGATCTTCAAACGATCTTGATTACGAATAAAAGAATTCGTTATTTTTATCCAGCCAAGAGATATTCTCCAGAGAATAGGACTAAATCCTCAACCAAATACTTCCATTTCGGATTGCCTTCGTCACTGGATTAGACTAAAACCGTCAATGAGAATAGTCTTGAGTCTTGAGTCTTGAGTGCTGAGTCTGGTGATCTGAAAGTCTTCGACTCTAAACGAAGGTCTGTATTTATCCGAGACTAGGATAGAAACGTTTTGTCGACTTCAAAATATTCTGGAAAGATTTCTCCAACAGAAGAACTCCCAAGAAATATGATTTTCAGACAAGAGTCCAGTCACCTCTGATATAATTTCCATTTGGACTCCTTTCACATCATCAATTCACCATTGATTGCCCAATCACTAGATTGGTCGACGTAAGTTATACTAATAGTGTTTAAGTGAGAAGGACGATCATCTTCAAGCCATTTGGTTGGCTATGAGTGCACGAGGTGCACACACGTTAATTAACTGTTTGGTTTAAAAGTTGGGCTATTTGTTAGTTAGTTGCTGAGGGACTATAGTTCAATTGGTTACTCTCTCATGGAAGCACAGGAATCGATCAAGATAGGGAATTCCTTTGTTCTTTGTGTGCTCTCTTCTCTTACTATAATAATTTGTTTCAACAGCTCTTCTCTTCAATTTCCAGTCCTCCCTTTTTGAGGCTGTACGAAGTTTTTTTGTCAGAAATTTATGGGTATTTTCCTTTCCTATAATGATTTGAAGATGCTTTTAATTTCAGGGAACATAAAGGTATTCTGTCGTTTGAGACCATTATTTGACGATGTAGGTCTCTTTGCTGTAGAATTCCCATGTGATCTTACTATCCATGTCGACACTGGTGATGAGACTAGTACCAATCCTAAGAAGGATTATGAATTCGATAGGGTGTATGGACCTCATGTTGGACAGGGTGAGCTAGAAAATGATTAATTTTGTTACATAACAGGCAGCATTTGAAACTTTTTTTGGTATATACTAGCTACATGGCTGGTTTGCGTGGAGGTTTGTTATCTTACAGTAGGACTGATGCATGTGCAGCTGATATATTTAATGATGTTCAACCGTTGGTTCAATTATCTTTGGATGGATTTAACGTGTCAATATTTGCTTATGGACAAAGTAACTTAGGAAAGACGCACACTATGGTCTCTCTCTCTCAAACATGCTCCCACTGAATATTATCTCCCTATGAGCTAAATATCCAAATATTTTGGTATGGCTTTTTGGATAAAGTATTTTGTTTTTCATTCTTATTGTATTCAATAGGGTACTGATCTGGAATGAGGATGTGTTTTGTGAATTATGCATGTATGGCTGCCATTACGGGCACGGTCCATTAATGCAGATACTTCTGTCAGATATTGGTCTTATGTCATGTCTGAATTTAAGGAGCTAAAAGTTCTTCTGCTTGCATTTCTTAGATCTGATTGTCATTGGTTTGATCTTTGGCAATCATAGTTATCTGAACGGGGGCCTTTGTAACATTATGATGAACCACGTTCACCCACCATGTCATTCCACAAAATTCTGATATAGAAGTTGACATGATAGTGTTTTTTTATGCTTTTCAGGAAGGATCTAGCCATGATTGTGGTCTGTATGCTCGTTGTTTTGAGGAGTTCTTCGATTTAGTGAATTCAGCTGCAACTGCTACATCTAGATATGACTTTTCTGTCACAGTTTTTGAACTCCACAATGAACAGGTTTCTTTTCTTTTTTACTCACCATAAATAGCTTCAAGTTAGGTGTTCTGAATGTGTACGTTTTGTTCTTGATGTAATCGTGCTTCCACATGCTTATTTATGTAGGTACGAGATTTGGTGCATGAATCAGGAAGGAATTCATCGAAAATCTGCATGGGATCTTTGGATTTTTTTGTCGAATTTACACAGGAAAAGGTCGACGATCCATTGGATTTTTTGAAGGTTCTGAAAGACGCATTTCAAAGTCGAGGAAATGATGTTTTGAAATTCAATGTTTCTCACTTGTATGGTTTGAATTCCACGCACCCTCTCTTGTTGCTTTTCTGGGTTTTGTGCTTTCTTGATATATTATGATGACAGTGTTAGCTAGAAACTTCATTTTGCTGAAGGGCGAATAAGTGTGCATTTTTTTCTTTTTGAAAGAATTAAAAAATAATTCGTGAGGATACAAAGAATGAAAAATAAATTTGAGCAATTAGTACAGGTATACCGTAATGTCTACTGTTATCAATTACCTTTTCAATGGATCAGAAAATAATTTCTGACCAAAAAAACAATTAGTACAGATATACCGTAATGTCTTCTGTTAAAGCACTTTAATACAGAATTTCTGGCCCCTGTGAATATTTCTATTGTTTGTCATCAAAAAGAGGAAAAAGCACTGAATTTTTGCAGGTGCGTGTCTTTATCTTATTTAGGCCAATGATGCGAGGAAGGATTTGTATGATAAAGAGAAAGAATTACAAGATGTTAAACAAGAGGTTTTGGGGCTAAAACAAGCGTTGAAAGATGCAAATGATCAATGTGTCCTCCTTTTCAATGAAGTTCAGAAGGCATGGAAGGTCTCCTATACTCTGCAGTCAGATTTGAAGGTGTGCAACTTCATAGTGGCATTTCTCCAAGTTTTGTGTGGAACTTGTATGATGATCAATTACTCCGGTTGATGGTTATGTCATTTGCACTTCTGATTAATGCTGGCTTCTCTGAGGAAAAATGTGTCCCAGATTTATTTGAGCAACCTCTTTGAACAAATGTCTTTCTTCAGGGAAATGCCATGGTCACGAACATGGTCATGGTCACGGTCAAGGCCATGATCATGATCACTGGCATAGTGGAGATGGTCATGACCATGGAAGCCATGACCATAATGACGAGGATCATGCTGGACCTAACCCAAAACCCCAAGTCACAGCTGATGCACATCACCACCATCATTATAAAGAATTTCTGGAACATCATCATGAGCATGATCATCATCATGGCCATGAAACAGATCTTACAGAGCCATTGGTCAAGGCTTGCTGTGATATCAATAGCGAAAAGAGAGTGGGCCGAAACAGAAGAAGCAATGGAATATTAATGTACAGGGTGCTTATCTTCATGTGCTAGGAGATTCGATTCAGAGTGTTGGCGTGATGATTGGTGGAGCGATCATATGGTATAAGCCCGAGTGGAAGATCATCGATTTGATATGTACCCTTATATTCTCAGTGATTGTGCTGGGCACTACAATAAGAATGCTTCGGAATATTTTGGAGGTTCTCATGGAGAGCACACCGAGGGAGATTGATGCCACAAGGCTGGCACAGGGTCTGTGCGAGATAGATGATGTGACTGCAGTGCATGAGTTGCACATCTGGGCAATAACAGTCGGGAAAGTCTTGCTGGCTTGCCACGTTAAAATAAAGCATGAAGCCAATGCGGACAGGGTGCTGAACAAGGTTGTTGACTTCATCAGAAGAGAATATAACATCAGCCATGTCACTATTCAGATAGAGCGTGAGTAGATGTTGAGCTAGTGAGATGACCCATCTGTAGTTAGGCATCGATGCACTGAATATATGTGGAGATGTTTGAAGGATCTGGTGATTCAACTTTTCTCGATCACAAAGATGATGAGCACCTACACTATGTTTCCTTGAGAAGCCAGCTGGATCAACACTGAGGTTAAATTTCATCTCTTAATTGTCCAGTGGACATGAAACCTTTCACCATGTATAAAATGCAGTGTGCACGGCCCTTGTTCGCAACTTTTGGACATGCTACCCATGCTTTTATATTGCCTGTGTTAATTGATCTCGAGTAGATGTTTAGCATATGCTGAATCAGGGCTGGGATGCGAATTGCGATTGCAGCCTGGACTCTTTTTCTCTCGCTAGGTAGAAAATATTTAACAACGGAGTGAGCATCCTAAATGGAATGGATCGTATTAGTCATTTTTCCTTTTGGGGTGCATATTCGATATTAGAGTCAAATGATTCTGGATTGCCACAAAATTTCTGCACACTAGCTCATACATTTCCATGCCTCATTTCGTTAGTATTCCTTCGGTTCCTCATTTCGCATTCATTCCTCCGGTAATTCCCTTTCCACCACATTCGCTTGCGCTAAGTATGCAGGAGCAATGGCAAAGGATCCATCCTGCGAAGGTGGCAAATGTCTCTCTCATGAGTTAAGACGGCAGTGTGAAACTTATTCTGTGATTCCTGAATGCCAATGCACCCCTTTGTGAGAGACTAGAGTAGCAAGAAAGTGGTAATAGCCTTACTGTATACTTGGGAGATGCAGAGAGTTGTAATAGCCTTTACTTATGAAAATTTTCATCGCGGAAATACTGAAATTCCACTAACATTGCATCCTCGTCATCTTTTGCCCTACCGCGTTGCTCATGCTGAGAGGCGGTGTGAAAACTTTTAATGTAAGTCGATCATCGACACCGGTCACTCCTCACCAGACCGACGGGTCCAATTCTCTCTTGTCCGAGACTCGGAGCTGGCCAGCTTGACATGGAAAGTCTATTTTTTGGGGCAGAAATCCAGAAGATACTCCCGAGCGTTCGTCACAATTTGTCACATGAACAACTCGATGGTCATCCTCTTCGCCTTCAGGTCTTTTGTTTGCGTTGCCCAGTGAGCTCGAGTACCTCGGTTGTCTGGTACTCCAGAATTGTTGCCACGAAGGCAACCGTGGGGCTAGCAGCTTTCATTTCACATCTCATGGGTTGCCCCGACACTGCTGTTAGCGGGGATCCAATTAAGCATTAGGACTAGGGTCATTTAATTGGGATGGAGATTGGGCCTCAGCAATTAAGTGTCGATAATCAGCCCCTTTACTGTTAGGGACAGAGCATCAGAAACTCGAATCTCACTATACTCTAGGGTGCTGTATGATAACCATCCCAACAGTAACTGATTTTGATTTTTTGTTCTCAGGAGCAGCTTCGAAACAAAATCGCGTTTGGTAAAATTTTTGTTCCCGGGAACAGATTTGAAGTAGAATCAAGAATAAAAAAAATAAAAATTGATTATTGTTTCGGGAATAAATCTAAGAATTAAGTCTTGTTTCATTTTCTCTTCTTCTTCTTCTTCTTCTTCTTCTTCTCTTTTCTTCTTCTTCATCTACCGCCATCTTACGATCGCCTTCCGCCGTCTGCCGTCTGTAGTTCGTCGCCGTCATCGCTGTCAACTAGTTGTTGGCAATCGGTCCAGCGAGCTTGCTGGAGGCAAGCCTAGCCACTGGCAAGGCTAGGCAAGCCTCGCAACGCCTAGTCTTGTCGGGGCTGGGCAAGCCTCACGACGCCTTGGCCTCGGCGGTGGCCGACGGGCCAGGTGAGCCTCGCTGGTGGCTAGGCGGGCCTCGCCCGGCCCGCGAGGCTCGGGCGGGTCTCGTAGAGAGCCGGCGATACTTCGGTGAGGTCGTTGGCCACAAGAAGAAGAAGAAGAAGAATAAGAGAAAAAAAGGAAAAAAAGAAAAGAAAAAAAGTAAAAAAATGTTTAAAAATTAAAATAAATTGATTTGGAACAATCAATGAGTACAAGACTAAACACAATTTTATGCTAGAATAAAAAAATTTTGAACAGTCACCAAACGATTTAAAATATTTAGAAATTGTTACCGAGAATAGAATAAAAAATAATCATTTTTTTTATCATAATCTATTATCGAAACAAAATTGTTACCAAACTCACCCTAGGAGACCCGAACCTATTTCTTCATCCTGTAATGTCCCAACTTATTAAATTTAGCAGAAGTATGTGGGTAGGGTGTCAATGGGTCGGGTCGGGTCGGGTAGGGTTGGGTTGCTTTTTTTTTTTTTTTTTTTTTTTTGGGGGGGTTCGTTAAATCCTTTTAAAAGCTTGAGAATTTGAGGCTGCAGTTCTTCGTCACGAAGCTTCTCAATCTTAATTAATCGATTTAAAGCAACTTTCTTCTAGGTGCTTGGAACCAATGCTTCTGTCAAGGACTCGCTGCAACCCGCATAGACACATTGAAGCCTTTAGCTTCGATGATACAGAGATGGAGAAGACATCAAATGCAGCAACTCTTTTACCTCGTATTTTTTTACATTAGAAAACCTGTCTTTGTGAAAAATGTAGCACAACCATCTATTGTATTGATATTCCCACCATAAACCTGCAGACAATGGACATATAAATAAATAAAATGACGTGAAACCTAAGACAACATAAAAGGAGAAGTCCATGAATAAACTCGATCGTTTTTTTCTTGTATAAAGCTTCATAACCATGTTTGTCTAATTCAAGAGCGAAAAACTCCTTGAAATGATCACTTTGAACCTGGAAAAGAAAACATATCTGTTTTCAATGTACCAAACATGCCAAAAAGGGAGGACAAAACTAATAGTCGATCTCCACCGACGCATGAGGAGGAGGCCTAGTTAACATTCTGTTCTTCCAAACAAAGTAAATCTGATCAACATACATCCTCTTACTATAAATTCATTTCCCATTACTCTATCTACAAAGTAAAGAATCTGCCACAATGGCTAATATATTTAAACAAAAACAGTAATTTAGCAACTTCATCTAGAAAAAAACTAGATTCTCTACAAAGACCTTTTTTGCTTCAATTACATAAACAACAAAATTAAGATGTCCGCGACTTGGAACTTCCATTGAGAATAGGAATGCTTATCTCAATGTATACCAGATAATTATGATGGAACTCCAGCTACCAGTCTAACAAGACATCAATAAGTAACACGAAAGAAAGCACTCGTGTACCAATAAATTGGTTGATGGTTTTGTGAGAGTCTATGATAAGTTCTTTGTCTGCTCTTCTTCTTTTCTATTGTTTGTTGTTTTGTTTAAAGTACAATTCAGCTATGCTTTGTTCTGTCAGGATTGGGTGGTGTTTCGCCAAGGAGTAGAATGTGGCTTTCAAGGGAGAGTCAATAAACAGGGAGGTATGTCATATAAAGAAAATATAGTCCTCTGTTTCTACTTCCCTTTGCATTGTAAAAATGAACTTTCTTTTGTGATTGTAGATCCCAGTCTGTTTGCGATAAAAAAATATGCGCTATCTGCTTCCATTATGGATATCACTCATGTCATGTGGGATATGAACCTAAATTAATTTGTCAAGTTGTTGTGTCTTATTTGTTGTTACATGTGAAATTGCTTCTTTTCAGAGACACGAAAATCAGAAGTGGGGTACTTAAACTTATGCGCAAGATCTAACTTCAATTCACAGCCTTCCGCTCTCCAAGAAAAGGAATCACATTTCCATGATAAACAAGTATACTCCGACAACTCACATCACCTAATTAGCACAAAAAGACGGCACATTTTGCAGCACTTTTTCTCTCGCGAGCATCTTCGCAGTTTTTTCATTCTAGCCTAATCCTGGAAAGAGAGAAAAGATGCTCTCTCGAAGTCAAGCTGCCGAATCTCTTCTTTTCTTGGCAAACACCAATTACACAAATCCGACGGCAACTCTCCGATTCTTGTTCAGCTTCCTAAATCCAACTCCACCCGACGACTCACCCCATTTCCCGAAATCATCCAAAGCTAAAGAAGACGACGCAGAGAAACCCATCAATCATTTTAGCTATAAATTTCGGCGGAACAAGAACGCCGCACTCGCTCGACATGAAAACCAAACAACTCGCAGGAAACAAAACGAAACGAAAACCCGAAATCAAGAAGCAGCGGATCAAACCTATGTAGAGCGTAATCGAGGACTACGGGGAGAAGCGAACCTTGAAATTCCACTCGGAAGCTGTATCGGAGCTCGGGGTCGAGAGCCGATTCGTCCTCCTCCTTAGCGTCGTCGGCAACGATCGACGATTCGGCGGCGGCTAGGGTTCCGGCGTTGAGACGAGGGGTGGCGACGGAGACGGCGAGGCGGAGGCGCGTCGACGGGCGTCGACGATCGATTGATTCGGCTGTGGCTAGGGTTCCAGCGGTCGTGAGCGTAGGCACAGTCGTGTCGTCGGAGAAGAAGGTGGAGCCGAGAAAGATGAGAACGTGTTTGTGTTTACTGTTTATGTTTGGATTTGGAGTTATCGTGTTTCGGGTCGAACAATGTTCCGACCCTAACCGACCCTAAACATATCTTCATTGCTTGTTTTATGTCTGTGTCTCAAACAGTATCAAGACCCGAAACAAGTATATTACTTGTTTCGTGTTCGGGTCGGGTCGGGTCGGGTCGGGTCGGGCTTTTTGACACCCCTAGTGGGTAGGGGAGGGGAAATGGGGGAGGGCACTTTGTAGCTGAAAAGTATAGTTATCCACCATGAAAAATTCAAACATAAATGTATTCCCATAGTTTTACACTTTGAAGAAAGATTAAAACAAAACGTGTCTAAATCGCTTAATCGCAATGTATATAAAAGCGCACGCCTACGTCAGCACGCATTTGGAAATGATGATCAAAACGGGCCGAAAGAGCGGATGAAGAACGAGGGCACTTGATGGGCAAGATATGAGCCGTATATCGACTAGAAAGCGATCGGAGCTCCGTAAAGATTGGAGCGTGGAGAGAAATGGCCCCTTTCTCGGCTGTATCTTTGGCTGATTCGATTATGATGCTGTCGACATTGCAGCTCAGCGGGGACAAAAGTGCTAGGAACCCATGTGCCTTGCCTTTCTGACCGCGGGAAGATAATGTGGCCAATTATTTGAAAGCACCGATTGTATGAAAAGCTACTCTCGATTAAGACCACACGCACATGTTAAAGGGTTGACCTCAACCGGTTCACGGACTTTCAGAGAGTTACGTGATCTTTTAAATAGTTGAGTCTCTACATTTATGTCCTTAAATTATTATAAAAATTCTATATCTTTCTAACTTTTTGATATGTACAAACAAAATACTTATGAGTCATGTATGTATGACAAGCAGAAAAAAGAAAAAGAAAAAGTCAAATTAGACTTTTCTTTTCTTGAAAATTGGGTGGTTAGCTCACTGGCGACCTCCTTTGGGCTATCATAAGGGTCCTGTACCTTGCACGGATTCTTCAGTTTCAGACCACTCGATAAGCTCACTACATCCCACCAAAATTCTATCTGTTGAGTTGTATATCTATACAAAATATGCTATAACTAGGTAGTATAATACAAGTTATTCAGAAATTCGCTTACGGCAAGAATTGAACTCGCGATCTTGTGAAATACAAGGTATCTCATTAATACTAGGCTTGCCACTTTGGTGATCAAAGTACATTTATCTTGAAATACTTACCTGCCCTTTTTTTTTAACTCCCTTCATTTGTCGGTTTTCTTGAAGATTGACTTACACATACATGTAAACTAATGACTGGACGCTAAAGCTAAAATTGGACCAATAGATGCAGTTAAATGACAGCAAAATTGGTAGGTTTCTCGAGGTCAAGATCAGTCGAAAGAGAAGATCAATTTGTTATTTTGGTTGGCCGAAGCAAAGAGTGCTGGTATGAGTATGGAATTTTAGGAGTACTGAGAAATCTGAGATAGGACAGCAATGACATTAATCGAGACCAATGGCATCTCATTAACCAATCATCGTTACATATGTAGAGATGAAAATTTTCATTGAAGATATAAAATGTCTCCTCGCCATTTGATTTAATCAGTCAATATTCAATTACTTAATAATGGAAATCCATTTGTAAAAGAAAATAATATGAAAATACTTTCTGGACTGATGTTTCTCCATATATTTTGATATCATTGATAAAATCAAGTAATAGAGGTTGCATGTCTATTAAATCGAGTTATTAAAGTAGGAAAAGAATTGAAAGTTTCCAATTGCGTTGTGAATCAGAGGTTGTACATTTATGTCATTTGATATCAATAAGAATTTTTTTCTTTTGGGTTGATAAGAAATCTCCATTCATTATCAAAATGATACATGAAGGGGAACCTTAAAAGTCAAAGTAACATAGCAAGTTCATAGACTCTAAAACAAACAAAAAACCATAAATCAAGGTGTTTCATTAGAGCATGATTGTCAAAGATAATTACAGATTTGTCTTTTAATAATAGATTTGAGATTGCATCTAAACAAAATGATTGGCGGCCAAACACCGAATCTCACAGTACCATCAGTGATAAGCACATGCTTGGATCTTCATCTATAATTACGACTTTGCCTTTCGATAGTGTGTGCTTAGGTTTGGTGTTCTTAACACCATCACCATATGGGGACATCATAGACATGCTTAAAAAACTCAGATTTGACACTCGTGAGAGCGGGCTCTTAAGCCAATGCGAAGTGCCAAAACTCTAAACGAAAATGGGTTGATGAGCATATATTTGACATTAAGGCTGCTGTAAACACCAATAAAACAGGAGGTGGAGTATTTACTCATCAAAACTCCAAAATTTAAAATTAGATTGGAGAGAAAAGCTCCAAATTTAAGATTGACACGGTAATTTATTTATATGGAACAACCTGATTTTTCTCCACACCAACGCTAAAACTCTAAGATCGAAGTTTAGAATAAATTCTAAGCCGAGGGTATCTTGAACATGTCCAAGCAACATTCGGTCATAAGTCCTTTGTTCCAGAACGTGTGGTAATATTCTTTATAAGTGAAGCTCCTGTAAACCGCAGGATGTTCGTGGTCAATCAAGCCCTGAGCAGGTCCAATTAGGGCTTCTGGTGATGGGCAATAAAAGGTTGGAATGGAGATTCTCTCCCTGTCAGAGTTCACCACTGCTCTATGAAGTATGCTCTTGTACTTGTCATTGCTAATGACCTGAATCAGTAAAAAAACATGTCCAGTTCCAAGACTTGTTGGGAAAACAAATGATGAACTTGTGCAAAAAGATGGAATCAATCTTCATCAGCCAGAACAATCATGCAAGTTTTGTTTCTTTCACTAAGCTAAAAAAAAAGGCGCTCCTTCCTGTTTTTATGATATGTTGTACCAAATTCTCCTTATTAGCTTTAGCGTCTCATCCTCGGACATGTTTCAAAAGAATGTAGCCAAAGTACCTGCATTTGATCTCCCATGTTGACAATGAAGGTGTTGGGGATGGGATTGACAGCAATCCATTTTCCATTTCTAAGGACTTGTAAACCAGGCACGTCGTCCTGAAGAAGGATGGTGATCAAATTCGGATCGGTGTGGCAGAGCAACCCGTAAGTGAGCTCGGGCTGTGGGCATGGTGGATAGTAGTTCATAGCCATCCGCTGACCATGCTTGCCCAAGTTCTCGCTTATGTATTCCCTTTCAAGCCCCAGGCTTTCTGATATGGCTTCCAACAGTTTGAGCGCCAGTTCTCTTACTCTTGTGCAATACTCTCCCACCTCCTTCCTGCTAGTCAAGAAGATTGAACCGGCAATGCAGTTAAAGTGTGCCAACAAGCCAAGACACTTGAAGTTTGGCGAAAAAATCGAGAACTTTTAGGCATGCTCTTTCTAACTTCCGCAACGGGGGTAGTCATAATAAATCACTGGAAAGTACTACTTTCTTTTTCTTGACTGGCTGACATTCCACGTGGATCAGTATTGTCTATTGGTGAAAAATAGGCTCTTCCCCTTATTTTCTTGGGTCCTACATTTCTTCGGTTGAGAGATTCTTCTCTTTCAATCTTTTTGTTTAGCTAATATCAGACTTTAGAAATTACAGTGGTCAAGCTTTTAATTTTCCAAACTTAACTGGTGAAAGCTTGTGAAATCCTTATGATCAACGGGAATCTTCAACATTCGATGTTACAAAAATCATGCGTGTCTACATATTTCCCGTCTTTCTATTTAGAAAAAAGCTCCACCTGATATGATAAAAATCTTGGGCTTGTAAAATAGCCAGAAATCTTGTGGATCAAATAAGATCGAGCCATGATTTGAATGAATGATCCAAAAAAAAATTGCTTACATGTGATGATAGTGATAATTGAACTCATTGTGGATCTTTTAAGGATACACAAGTTCGTTCCGTAGCCAGTGATGCATTCCAATCGAAAAGATATATTAAATAATTAATGTTGAATATTTGAGTCAAAATAAATAAATAACATGAGGGTAGCTTTGTTTCTTACCTGAACGATGGAGGATTCGTCGGCCACTCATGCATGTATTCTTCAAGAGGGTAGCAAAGGAGTCTCAAGAATTCTCTCCAGTAAGACACCTTCTCGGTCTTGATATTAAAGCTAGTCCAGAGCCTGGTCGATTCCGACCGGTCATCGGAGTAATTCTTCAGCCTCTCGCTCTCTGGCAACCGGAAAAATTCCCCCGCTATGTTCATGATGGCCTGCACCATCTCTTCCTGTATCCCATGGTTCTTGATCTGCCAAAGAAAATGTTGAGCAGAACCACATGAGACAAAGCAAAAACTCATTATGGGATGATCGCATCCATCAAGTTTTAATTGATACCCTTTTGCTTAATTAGCATTTTTTTAGCTAGCCCGCACTGTAATATTCTTATGCCGTACCTGAAAGAAACCATCTTGTTGACATGCTTTACCAATCTGTCTGATAATATCATCACGGTTGGGACCAAAGAGGCCTTGGAGATCAATTAGTGGGATGGTGGAGGCATCTGAGGCCTCGACCTCAGTGAGGTTAGGGCGGTCAGCCTGGGGCCAGATGTAATTGTTGGGCACGCGGTCGATGAGCAAGAGCTTAGTGGCGGGCGTAGCCATCCTGCTCAGCACTGCAAATGATATATCTTTTTGCTGGACACAGAACTTGAGGGAGTCTGCATTTATAGAGAAAACATGACCCATTCTGGCAGATCCGTGTACTCCCCATCCAAACGACTAGAAGGTTGATAGTGCAGGAGATAAGCCTACGTAGGTGAAGATGTCACCAGCCCTATGTCAGCCAATGTGAAGATGAGCTCTCGATGCAGTTAGGCGTCGTTTGAAAGGGAGACGAGAACTATTCGTCCGTTCTCATTCTCACCATTAATCATTGACTTAAAAAAGGACGATGACGTGATCATGCTTACGTGGGGGTCGCCGACGTCAGCTTGTAAATTGCCCAGGTAAGAGCTGTACTTAACCACGCCAACGAGAACTTTGCCCGTCATTAGCTTCTTTCGTACGCATTGAGATGGCGAGATTGGGCGACGATGATGGCCACGACAGATCTTCTCCATATCGAGTTTCGAGGACAAAAATATTAAAAGCGACAGGAGTGACAAAGGACAATTCGTTTCGCCTTTTGATGCTTAGCCGCGATAAAAATTGATCCAATGTCGACGAATGAGATCAAAACTTAAATATCTCGAGGTGGGCAGTAATTTCATCGTCAGCCGCTGTCTATAAATCTGTAGATTACATTTTAAATGGGAGCCCAAGAAAGTAATATTATGAGAAACTCTAATGTTTTGGTTCATTTGTAGTTTGAATATTCCTCATCATTCGCCCAAGGCCGCTAGTTTCTTCTGCAGCTTGTAACTTCTTTTCCCGCCCTTTATAATAGCCTACATTTCTCGACCATTATTATTATTTGGGGCTTTTTAGATTTTCGGCTCCATATAATGGTGATCGCGCTGGCTTCATCATTGAATGGGTCGTTATGATTGTAGTCGAAATTTTGGCTCCATGACACATTTATCTTTTTATTGATTTATCCATCTTCACTTCAACTTTAATTTTTCTATCAATTGAACCGAGCGTCGTTTATCAACATTTCGTGACTCAACACTAAATAATTTTCTGTAGCTTGATAGCAACTTCTCATCACCTTTGTCGATTATTTGTAGTTACCAACCAAAAAGATTTAACAAAATTTATGTCAATCGTGCCTTGTTCAATCTATTCCAATCTGAGTTGACGGTTAGGAACTTGAAATTTTTTAACGTCAACAAGTTCAAATTGCGAATCTATGTGTCCATACTTATTTTTTATTGGAAATCAAGTGGTTTTCATCAATTTCAATATGAAGAGTACAACCTATTTTATTCTCATAGGATGTGCACAATCTCAAATTTATCCTTCTTTTTTACAAAATAAAATTGGTCGTTATCTTTAATGGGAGGGAAAAATGGTAAATTCACATAAAATTCGTTTTTTCCTTCATTTCCCACGTCTTTCCAACAACACATTTCAGATCTCAATCATTTGTTTACACTTCGCTTTCCTCCCATTCCAAACAACAATAAACAAACTGTTTTATTTATTTTTATTTTTTTATCTTTCTATCTCAATTTTCTTTATCTTTATTTCTTTACTACCTTTTTCTTCCCTCACTTAAAATCCTTTCAAACGATGGGTTAATCGAGGAATGTCACTATGTCCTTATCAGCAGTAAAGGCCTTCGGCTGGCCCTTTGCTCGCAGACCCAACATAAGGTAGCAGATTGGGTGGTCAAAATCCAAATCTAAAACACCCTCCCTTCTAATTGGGTATCTATTAAATCTTTGATTAAGAATGAAACTCTTTTTTCGACCAAAATAATAATAATAATAATAATAACCGGTAAAGAAATAGACACATATTCTCAGTTTCATCTTAGACCCGGTACTAGATTCGGAATCATATGAAAGTTTTAAATAAACGCTAAGCCGAGGGTGTCTTGAACATGTCGAGCAACACTCGAGCTAAGCCTCCATCCCATAATCTGTGATAGTAATCTTCGTATGTAAAGGTCTTGTAGATAGCAGGACGTTCATAATCAATCAAGTCCCGAGCATGTCTAATAAGTGCATTTGGAGATGGGCAATGAAATTTCGGGATGGATATTTTTGCCGATCACAGCTATTGACACTCAAATTTTGGCAACCTAGTCATTTATTTATCGCATTAAAAATTATGGATTAATTTTTAACCCCTAAACAAAAATAACATATAGTTTTAGAAGCATTCATTATTTAGTTTATATTATTTGTTTTATTGCATTTGCATTGGATTGACTGACGATAAATGAGCGTTAATTTTATGATTTGAAGATAGATATATTTTGGAAAGGATTTGTTCTATTCTTACAATATTGGATGATATGCCGGGAGATATTACTTGGCAAAAATAAAGGTTTCGGATGAAATATTGAAAAGAGATAAAAGAGGATATTGCACGTAAGTGCATGTGTATCGACGATATATTCAGGAGGTTATGAGCGAGCAAAAATTGATTTTCATGCATATTGAGAAAAGGAAATTTGAAGCTGATATGGGCAGCTGGGAAAAGTTGAAAATGAAATGAAACATTCAAATAAAATCCTTTCTTGGCCTATAAAAAGAGGGCTCGATTACGGACGGAAAGGGGGTCACAATTCGTGAAAAAGAGTCTCTCCTCGTCCATCTCCCTCATCCATAGAAGTCAACAAAAGGTAGCCACCTTTTCTTCTTCTCTACAAAGTGCAGAGAAAAGGAGGAGTCAGCAAAGTACAGAGAGAGAAGGAGAGAGTGGACGCGAGACGTAGAGAAAAAGAAGAAAAAAAAAGAGAGAGAGAGAGAGGAGAGGTCGTCTTCTTCAGGTTCCCCGGCTCCTGGCAGCTGCTGATTCGCCGCCGCCTCCCTCCTACCGGCGAGCTCCGTCGCTGAAGCCGCAGCAGTCCGCCCGCTCGTCGCCGGAGCTCCTAAAGCCGTCGCTACTGCTGCCCTCCGCCCGGCGCCCGCAACCTACAGCACTCGTCGCCGCGCCCTGCCGGTCGCTGCACCCGTCGCCGCTCCTCCGCCTGTCCGCGCTCCACCCGTCGCCGCGTCGACGTTCGCCCGTCCCCCGTCGCCGCGCTGAAGCTCGCCCGTCACCGCGCCTATCGCCGCGCCTCCTCCCGTCGCGCTGTTGGCTGATCCTCGCTGAACGCCGCCCGTCGCCGCGCTCCCGAGCACCCCCCAGCTGCAAGCCCCGCTGTCCTGAGCCCGTTGGCCCGACACCGGCCTGCTCGCTAGCCTACCAGCCCTTCCTCTTGAGTTGCTGCGCCTGAGCTGCCATCACAAAGCCGCGACGAGCTTGACCGGGAGCTGCTGTTGCATTCCTACCACCCGCTATCACTAAGCCGACCCCGACGCAAATCGTCATTTGCGAATCCCAGCACCGGTCCTTTTAGAGAATTAAAATGCAGTCAAGGTAATTTTTCTTAAATCAAGTTTCGGTATTATGGCTTAAATTGGAACACTCGATGCTAATGTTGATTATATGAATGTTTTAGGCATTATTTGTAGGGTATTGTCATCTAGAAATCACTACAATTACTAATTCGATCCGTAAAATGTCGGATATTTTTTTTAATTATATTGATTTTTTGGCACTTTGATAGTATTTTAACTTTTAATTCATTATAATTATTAATTTGATCCGTAAGATTTCAAATTGAATTTTTAATTATTTTGAACTTTTTTACATGTTGTGATGTTTGGGATTAGAATAATTGTTAATTTAATCTGTGAATTTTTTCAATTATGCTAACCCTTCATTTGATGAATATCCTGAGTAGCTTGGATATAATGCCTATATGATGATTGCTTGTTTTGGAAAATACTAAAAAAATCAAATCTTGCATCGGAATATTATGCCTTCATAAATTAGGATTTCATTTTTTTAATTGCACGCTTAGATAATTTTGTAATAGATTAGGATAGAATCTAAAAACTTTTTTTTTTTATATTATATATAGATAGGGTCTAATATAGTTTTCCAAGATAGGACATGGTTAAGTCAAATTAGTCCCTAAAATAGACTAGAAAATTATTCATTTTAGATAGTTTAATTAGGTTTTTTTATTACGAATTTTAATAAAAAATACAAAAATATTAGGTGCATGTCAAATAGTCTGCATATTAAGTTCATTTGATTAGAAATTGCTTGTCAATAGAGTTAGGTCATATAGTTAAAGCGCACGTCATATAGTAAAGTTCTAATTTCAAGATAAGAAAATACAAAAAAAAAAAAAAAAATTGCTTGCTTTGTGTGTATAATTCTTTTAATGCAATTTATTTGATTCATTGAATGTTTAATAATGGTTGTGCATTCGCGTAATCACCCCATTGCATCACAATGATTTAGGTTAAAACCAATCCAGTTGCCCGCAAAGATAATTGTTGAAAATAAAAAGAATGGTACCAAAAGAGTATTAGATAAATCTAGTGTAATCAAGTTCTCGTACCCAATTTATCCAGTTCGTAAGAGTTATACTCATGTGTCTGATCGATCTATTATAAACTGATTAGTGGCGACTCTTTGATAAAATTCAGTCCATTAGCCAAACCTTAGGTGGAACACCTGAGGTTAGGTCGTGACAGTTGTTCACCATGGCTCTAAAGCGTGGTCTAGTACTTGTATGTAGATTTGACAAAAAGATGGAACCGATCCATCTACTGTGATTATTTATTGTTATTTTCTTCAATTAAATGTACACTTTTGATCTCCAGCTTGAGTAAAAAAATGCGCAACTTCCATCTCAACCTTTTATTTTTCTTTTACTATGTTGGAATGAAAGTGCTGGGAATGGGATTGAAAGCAACCCATTTTCCATCTCCAAGAACTTGTAAGTCGGGTGTATCATCCTGAAGGAGGATAGCGATCAAATTCTGGTCACTATGGCCTCGGCAACCCGTAAAGTAGCTTTGGCTGTGGACCAGACACGGCGTAATGCCATGTGCTGATTATGTTTTTTCAGGTTCTTGCTCTTGCAATCCCTTGCAAGCTCCAGGCTTTTAGGCCCATTTGGTTCGGCTTTGGGGAAATGCTCATGGGAGAATGTAAATACCTTTGAGGTAAATGGGTTTTCCGAAATGCTAGACTGTGACATCCTGAAATTCGACCTCGTTTCGATAAAATGAAATGTGCATATTGTCGGCGCGCCTATGGTCATTTTTCTCTGAGCTATTCACGAGTTAACTAACCTATTGGGTGAAGCCGTTAAGGGATATATATCCACGGTAAAATCCCTAAAAGCTACCTAATTTATTGGATTGGACTAAAATCTCGTCCGATTGATTTTAATCATGAAATTTCATTCGGTTTTGAGAATCGAATATTCGAGCGTATCACAATTCATTTTTAGGACCGTCTCATCATCCGTCAAATTATTGACGAGCCCGAAATTTCAGGAAAGAAATTATCAGAGGAAAATCGAAGACCGAAAGAAATTAGAGTGGGAAAGAGAAAAAGAAAAATAAAATAAGAGCAAGGATATTATATTATTTTGTTTTTCTCTCTCTCCTCTCTCTTCTTTTCTCTCCCTTTTCTTTCTCTCTTTTCTCTCTTCCCTCCTTTTTCCTTCGTGCGGACACCCCTCCCCAGGCCGACTCTCTCTCCTTTTCCCTTGCCGTTTTCTACTTTGCTTTCTCTTCCCCATTTGACTTTTCAACCATTATCTCTTCTTCTCTCTCTCTCTCTTCTCCCCACTCCCCCTCGTGACCGAAAGCTCCCCTTCTTCTTGTTTCTTGCTCGTGAAAACCAGAAACGGAGGAAGGACAGCAGCTCACCGAAGATTGGACCAGCCGCCCGTGCCGCCCTCTGTTCAGCTCGATTCAGCCATCACAAGCCACGATCCGACCACCTCCGGCCACCGTGGGCCACCGCTCGGCCTCGCCAAGCCGCCACCTACCTTCCCGACCCCTTGCCGCCCCCAACCAACTCACTTCCTCTCTGTTTTGCAGCCAAACCAGCAACCCACCGAGTGGGTTTCCAGCACACTCGTGGGTGGTTTTGGGCCGTTTCCGGGACTCGAACCCGAGCCGTGCTTTGGAAGGAATCGTTCATCGCGCCGTCCCCGTCGGATTGATCCGATTAGCGCGCGATTCCGACGAGTAATCTCACTAATCCTTGCTTAGTGAGCTAATGACACTTATTGGTTGTTTAGTTTTATTTAATTAGATTTAGATTGTTAGATTAGTGTTTATTAGTCAATTGTGATACAAATTAGATAAATTGAATATGTATTTAGCAAGTAGACATGGTCTACTATTTATTGAGGGTAGCCTGGGATTTTTCCCGATCCTAATCGGGCTTCAATTTGGTAATTCGGGCTTAAGTGGAATTTTGGCATTTAAATATTATTTTTCGGAATTAATTAATTAATTAATTTATTTTTTGAAAATTCAACAGGGATGGCCAGTAATCGGAATATTATGCTGATCACCATGACAAAGTCCGTTTATTTCATCGGGCTTTATTTTAAGCTAAATTGAATTTCTTGTATTTAAATATTAATTTTCGAAATTAATTATTTAATTATTTATTTTTTTTTTGAAATTCAACTTGGATGGCTAGTGGCCGAATTTTTATGCTGATGATCGTGGTGTAGCCCGTTTATTTAATTGGGCTTTATTTTGAGCTAAATTGGATTTATTGTAATTAATTATTAATTTTCGAAATTAATTAATTAATGATTTATTTTTCGGAAATTAAGGTTGGGTTATTCGACGACCGAAATTTCATGATGATCATCGCGGTGAAGTCCGTTTATTTAATGGAGCTTTATTTTGTGTTGAATTGAATTATTTGCAAAGGATGGGAATTATTCTTTAATTGGAAAATCATTGGTTATTAATTGAAAAATAACCGGACATCGGTTGATAATGCCAAAACTATTTGAGCGGACTATAGAAAATGTGGGAGTTATGGAAAGGAAAATATTAGATTTTGGCTAAGGCCAGCCGTGTGTCCACACACGATATTTTATTGAATATTTCTAATACGAAGAAATGAGGTCAAGACATTACTTTAATTGAGGAAGTTAAGTGCGAGGCACAATGTCATTGGGCCGTGAGGGATTAATCGTGTGTTGGCTTATAGTTGAAGCAAGATGATTATTGGAAGTTGATGTGATGTGATGTGTGTTGTGTTGAGGAAAACCAATGGATCATGAGCAGGTAAAAGACTAAGTACTACACAAGTAGAAGACTTCGTGTGAGTTACCTCTAGTGCCTGATACCATTGCTTATTGTAGTTAAGGGCTAAGTGTTACATGACGACTTGAGTCGCATGGGAATTACCTTTAGTGCCTTATAGCATTGTTATGCATAGTGAATGGCTAAGTGCTACACGATGGCAAGATCTTATGTGAGTCACCTCTAGCGCCTTATCCTATTGCATTTTGTAGTGAAGGACTAAGTACTACACGACAGCGAGATTTCGTGTGAATTACCTCTAGCGCCTTATACTATTGTTATTTGTGGTCAATGACTAAGTACTGCACGATGACGAGACTTTGTGTTGGGGTCACCTCTAGCGCCTTTAGCCTATATTTGAGTGGGAATGTTGAATGGGAATGTTGAGATTAATTATCGAGTATAGATGAAATCATCGATATGGTTTGATTCGTTTGTCATGGATTGACTGATTGAACTGAATTGGCCGGGGAAGGGTCATCGTTGACATGTAATCGACCAAGTCGATTGATCATTGTTTTTATCTGATGTTGTGAATTGCTTGATTGAATGGAAATGACCGTGAGTGGTCTTGTTGATATGTAATTGACTGGGTCGATTTGATCGATGCTTCGATCAGTGATGTGATTGCTCGGGTGTTTATTTGAACTGTGCTAATATGCAGGTGTAATCTGAGGCCAAGGTAAGTCCTCTGCCCTGTGCGTGTTTAGGTAGCCTATAGTATAATAGTTTACTAATCGGGCCTTAGTGGGGTAGAACTCGCTGAGACATAGTCTCATCCCGGTTTGGGGAAAACATTTCAGGACCTCGGTGAGGAGCTAAGGAGGAGGAATCTGAGAAGGAGAACTCTGGGGTGAAACCTGAGGAGAAGAATTTTGGAAGAAGAAGATAATACCGAAATGAATCTTAAGTACGACCTAGATAGACTGAGATTCCATCTTCTTTTGAGATCTCAATTTTGATGTGAATAGTAATGAAGTACTTTGGTTTGTGTTTTGTATAAAAGTTTGGTTATAAGTTTCAATATGAAAAATATGGCATTGCTTTTCTATCCCATCGTATTTATTGTCTGGAGATTATAACTGCTTCCGCATATGCTTAATAAATGAAAGGGTCGGCGATACATAATCCTGGGATATCGCATTATAAAATCGACCAAGTGAGAAAGATGTGTGCATGCCCGAGGATTGGGGCGTGACATAGACTGTTTGGTAAACTATAACTAAAAAGTGATTTAGGAAATGTAATACTATTTGGTAAACATATATTTGAAAACCTTTTAGTGTTACCAAATTAAATTTTTTAGTTTTAGTATTTTTAAAATTGCAAAAAGAAACAATGATTATATAACCTTTTATATTTTCATGTTAAAAGTAATATAAAAGATATATATTAGTAAATTTATTTAAAAATTATATTAAAAGAATTTGATTATAGAGGAGATGCAAAGCTCAACTTTTCGTCTAGGGTTCTTTTAGGTTTGTTTTCAACTTTGAATAATTTTTTTTTAAAAATTATTGTAGTATTAATCATCTTTGTTAATTAATGATCATTCTAGTGTATTGATAAAAAAGTTGGGCTATTGATTGTCAAAAGATAAAAATAACAAAAAAAAGAGGTGAACCCACCATTTGCAAAGAGTTTTTATTATTTTTTTAAAAAATAAAAATAAAATCCGATAAAACTCCGTCGCCGATCAACGCGGTTGGGATGTGGGGAAGATGATTGGTTTAAAAAAAGTTAACGGATGAATAGTAAAGATGGACTTGCATTTCGGAAATTAAAAGCCCAAAGCGGGTGACTGCTTTTGGGCTTTCAAGATTTCAAGGTCGATTTGGCCAATGACACTTTCAAATACTGAACCAAATATCTAAATTTTTTCCCAAGGACTTTTAGGGCTAAAAGTTACTTGGGAATGCTTAATCAAATGAGGCCTTTATGATACGGCTTCCAATGGATTGCCCACCGGTTCTCTCTTGCTATTGTGCAAGACTCACCCGCGTCACTTTCTCGCTAGCCAAAAAGATTTGAACTAGCAACAACAAGAAACATGTGCCGACAGATTATGTCGGCACACTTGGAATTTTTAAGGGTTAATACCTTAAAAACTCCAAACTGGTACACTTGTGACAAATTTACCCCAAATTATTTTTTTTTGACCATAAAAACTCCAAACCGGTATACCCGTGACTATAAAAAAAAATCCTAAACCTTGGTACATCTATGACAAACTTATCCCAAACTAATTTATTCGACTGCAAAAAACTCCAAACTGATAAATTTGTGACAAATATACCCTCCGCTAAATTGAAATAGTATCACAAAAAATCACAAAAATTGTAAACGATGACAAATGGAGTGTAAAATCCCAAATTGGTAGACCAGTCAATTGTCACGTATTATTTAACTTAATAATTTGACGGTAAAATTTAATAAAAACTAACATATGGTAAATTTATCACAAGTATACCAGGTTTGGGGTAAATTTGTCAAAAATATACTAGTTTAGGGTTTTTGGTGGTCAAAAAAAATAGTTTGAGGTAAATTTGTCATAGTGTGTACCAGCTTTTGGGTTTTTCAGATATTAACCCAATTTTTAAAAGAAGAATCGAGGTCAACTTTTGGTAGGCTTGTTTTTCCGATTCTGACGTGTTAGTGAAAATCAATCACTAGAAAGTGGACCTTTTCTTTCCTCTCCCGGGTGGGCCAGTGAATTTTTCTGGATTTGATGGTAGATTCGATTAGCATCATCCTTTAATTACCGTCTGTTGGTGAAAAGTACGCTTTCTTCCCCTTTTATTTCTTGGGTCTTATGCCTTTTTTGGTCGAATTGGGTCCAATACTTTAGCTGTTGAGAGATTCTCGATGTTGCTCCATTTTGTTATACAAATATCAGACTCTAGAAAATTACATTTTGGAGAATGCTCCCGACTTTTAAAAACTTCACTTGGAACCCACCCACTGGAGAGCCGTGTGCTTTAAGTAGTTAAAATATAAAAGGAAGAGTCGATTTTGTCTTGACCTTGATGTGATCTCGTATTTGCCTACCAAGGCATTTTCCATAGGTCGTCATGTCAAATTACATTCGTTCGGGTCAACAAAGTATGTGTTTCGAGATTAAAGCAGAAAACAATTGGATCATGTAATTAAATTAATGCGAAATCATCAGAAAAATAAACATTAAATAATAAAAACATTCGAGATTTACGTAATTTGGTTTAAATATTGATACCTACTCTAAAAGAAAAATTAGCAACAAATAATTCATTAATAATCGGAGTTTCAGAGTTACAATTATTTATATATTTGAGTGTTTTCCACACTTAAATTAACTATTCAATTGGATGCAGATCTCACGGTACAAATCATGGTGTGTTCAAGAGCTTCATCTTTTTTCGTGTGCCAAAAGTTCTCTTTGCTCTTTCTTCTTCTTTGTGCGTTCTCACTCCCTATGCTTGACCCTATCAGCCTTTTTCATCAAAATGGACAACTCAATCTTGCCGTCCGATGTCTTGGCCAAATATTGTGTTATAAAAATGCATGTACCGTAATGCTCCACAACTCGAAGTTTAGAATAAATTGACACGATAATTTATTTATATGGAACAACCTGATTTTTCTCCACACCAACGCTAAAACTCTAAGACCGAAGTTTAGAATAAATTCTAAGCCGAGGGTATCTTGAACATGTCCAAGAAGTCGAACCGCCGTGGAAATTTGAGGAGACGGTAGTTGCTCGCTTGCCTGACGTCGCCAGGCTAAAGTCGATCGCTTCCTTCGATGGCTTCTTGCGTGGTCCTCTCTGCGTGTTCTAGTCGTCGTTTGATTCTCGTCGGGTTTTTCTTTGCTCGTGGGAATTCGATCGATGGGTTGTTTTGCGAATGCAGTCTGAGAGATTATGTCGATTTGTAGCGGGAGGAGGAGGCTTTGGACTTTTTCGGCGGTGTGCAGGGCGTGTCTGTGGGTATTTTGCGAGATGGGTTTTGGTTGTGGTGGGTTCAGTGCGAGTTTCTGGGCTTTGCATGGCTGATGCGTCGCGTGATTCTCAGCATCTATCTCTGGAAGACTTGCTTGCGTCGAGTTTTGCGAGGGGTGTTGTATTTTCCTGGTTGCGGACATGGGTTTCTTTTTTGTTGTTGTTGATGTTTTTGTTTGTTGTGTTTACGCGCACGCTTGATAGAGATTCAGCAATTGAGAATTCGTATGTTCGAGGTTTGTTTCTGCGGTTGTTTTGTTCGTTGGACCTTGTGAAAATTCTTTGCTCTGTGTTTTTGTTTTTTTTATTTATTTTACTGTCAATTTGCTCCACATGCCTGGTTTTTTGGGTTTTCCTTGCATAATTTTAGGTTTCAGTGTTTGTATATGTGGTGGAAGTCATTGAGGAGTGCATCCGATTTGCCGGAGTGGATAGGTTTCTATGATTGCGATATTTTTGCTTGGTTTACATGCTTGAGTGGTGTTTTCTTCTACTTGAAACAGAGTGGATCCAAAATTTGTGATGGCACGTTGAATTTCAGTGGCGATTGTTGCTTGGATGGTTGATAACGCCAGTTATTTTCTGTGTCGCTTGTGCTTTTTTTGATAACTATCAGGGTGACCCATGGAGTTGACTATGCTGGATTCAATGTATTTTGAGCAAAGTGTCCTTGCTTTTCAGAGTTTGGCTGCTCTGAGTTTTTTATTCTACTTTAATGCATAACATTTGATGAACTTCTGCTTTGATGCCTTGCATAATGACAGCATAAATGGATGATGATTGAAAAGAGCCAGGAGGATTAAAATATAGTGAAAAGTGGACAAAACTTCTGAAAGTGACCCAGTCACGGACATGGTCCATGGGATAGTAGATTTCGCACCATGCTCTATCAGTTATGGCTTGAGTCAAACTAATTACATCTGCTCAAAACTCATTGTTACTGAATCTTTGCAAGTCTCAGATATTTCTGGCTTTCAAATTATTTATAAGGATGTGAGTTACAATCTTATTTAGTTCCAAGTGTCCCAATCCGAAGTCTGATTAGTCTGAAACATGGACGCTGGAGAATCTTGGATAGTGTTTAATTGTCATGTATGGGATTAGTATATAGAGTTCAATTATTGTTTTCTAGATTTTAGAGTCTCCTCTGATATAGATGTGAAAAGGATGCGGCATTGTATATACTTGAGAGGGATGGGGAGAAAAGTGTCTGCAGTGGGAATCTCAGTTTTGCACTCATTTATGACATTTTGGTATAGCTGTACGTTTTTAGAATTTTATGGTATTAATTAGTTACACAATCCATATGTGTGTCAAGACATTGGTAAGATTCCAAGCTTAACAATTTTTGTTTTGAATAAAATTCCTGTTTACTTTTCATTCAGTTGCGCACTCACCAGTTAATTTTGTGGAGTGCTACTAATTTTTGCATCATGGTAATCGAGGAACTTATAGGTTAGCAAAAGAAAGATAATAATAATTCGGCATTAGTGAATACTGTTCCTCAAGCTAGTTTCATCATTACATTAATAGTTGCAGGCTGTGGTTTGGCCAACAGTAGTTGCATCACTAGCATCAATTAGGAATTTACATGTCATGCTTCCAAAGAATGGACAACTAGATGAGAATCTTGCTGCATTATGGTATATGCTTTAGAGACCACATGCAGAATTGTCCCAGTTATCTGGAAATTAATATGCTTTCCAGTTGGGTTTGTATATCAGTCAAAAGGTGAGTATTCAGATAGGAGGCGATGTTTGGGCCATTGACATATGTGTTGAAAATTCTATACGTAGATTTAGATACTCATTTAAAGTGCATTAGTTTACGGTCATGATGGTATGTTCAATGGCTTTAGTTTGAACTTTGAAGTAACTAGAATTCTAAATGTTCATTGAGAGGCATTTGAGGCTTCCTTTTTTGATGGATATGAAGGTGTACTTTGGAATCTGTCTTTTGGGAATCTTGCATCTACCAAAAAAAGATTGCTGAGGTATTAAATTGTGATACTTTTTAAGATTAGACTCAGTGCTATTCACAGATTGAAATACTGGAATATGAAATAGAGAAAATTCAAACGATAAGTTTCCATAAGATACTTGTCTTTTTGGTATTAGACTGGAATTTTAGGGTAAGCTACTTTTTTCCTTTTTCTTTCTTTTATTCTCTGCTTTTAGCATAGAGTGATCCAGCCTTTGAAGTGTAAGTTTCTTCTTTGATTCTATGTGGCATGGGGCTTATAATTTGGCACGTCACAATCAAATGACTCTGCAAGCTGCATATTTTATTATTCAACCATTTGACATCACATTTTCTTATGCTAATCTGTTTTTCATGTGCGTGTATTTTTATCTAGAGATTCTTCTAGATTACTCTTGTTTTAATGTAAAGTGGGTATATATGTTATATGAAATACTTGGCATTTGCATTAAATCCTTTGACATGTTATTCTGGGATTGTTTTCAGATGGAAGCTCGGAGTGGTGAAAGTGGACATATAATTGAAGTTTGTGGGGAAGTGCCAGCAGAAACAGGCGCAGGCAGGATGAAAATTTGTGGTGAGGCACCCTGTGGATTTAAAGATTCTAGTGCCAGTTCTCAAGATGAAAAGGAGCGGTCAGCATCTATGAGGAAACTTTTGGTGGCAGTTGTCCTCTGCATAGTATTCATGGCCGTAGAGGTTGTTGGAGGCATCAAAGCGAACAGTCTAGCAATTCTAACAGATGCAGCTCATCTATTGTCAGACGTTGCTGCATTTGCTATATCCTTATTCTCTCTGTGGGCTTTGGGATGGGAGGCAACACCTTGTCAATCCTATGGTTTCTTCAGGATTGAGATTCTTGGTGCTCTTGTGTCTATTCAAATGATATGGCTTCTTGCTGGGATTCTCGTATATGAAGCCATCGAAAGGCTGATCCATGATACAGGTGAAGTTCAGGGTTTTCTAATGTTTCTTGTTTCTGCCTTTGGTTTATTGGTTAATATTGCCATGGCACTCTTGCTGGGTCACGGCCACGGTCACAACCACGGTCATGGTCACAGTCATGGTCACGGTCAAGAACATGGTCACGGTCACGGTCACGGTCACGGTCACGGCCACGGTCACGGCCATGGTCACGAACATGGTCACGGTCACAGTCAAGGCCGTGATCACGATCACCGGCATAGTGGAGATGGTCATGACCATGGAAGCCATGACCATAATGACGAGGATCATGCTGGATATAACCCAAAACCCCAAGTCACAGCTGATGCACACGGTCACGGTCAAGGCCATAATCACGATCACCGGCATAGTGGAGATGGTCATGACCATGGAAGCCATGACCATAATGATGAGGATCATGCTGGACATAACCCAAAACCCCAAGTCACAGCTGATGCACATCACCACCATCATGATAAAGAATTTCTGGAACATCATCATGAGCATGATCATCATCATGGCCATGAAACAGATCTTACAGAGCCATTGGTCAAGTCTTGCTGTGATATCAATAACGAGAAAGAGAGTGGGCTGAAACAGAAGAAGATATGGAATATCAATGTACAGGGTGCTTATCTTCATGTGCTAGGAGATTCGATTCAGAGTGTTGGTGTGATGATTGGTGGAGCGATCATATGGTATAAGCCTGAGTGGAAGATCATTGATTTGATATGTACCCTTATATTCTCAGTGATTGTGCTGCACTACAATAAGAATGCTTCGGAATATTTTGGAGGTTCTCATGGAGAGCACACCGAGGGAGATTGATGCCACGAGGCTGGCACAGGGTCTGTGCGAGATGGATGATGTGACTGCAGTGCATGAGTTGCACATCTGGGCAATAACAGTCGGGAAAGTCTTGCTGGCTTGCCATGTTAAAATAAAGCATGAAGCCAATGCGGACATGGTGCTGAACAAGGTTGTTGACTTCATCAGAAGAGAATATAACATCAGTCATGTCACTATTCAGATAGAGCGTGAGTAGATGTTGAGCTAGTGAGATGACCCATCTGTAGTTAGGCATCGATGCACTGAATATATGTGGAGATGTTTGAAGGATCTGGTGATTCAACTTTTCTCGATCACAAAGATGATGAGCACCTACACTATGTTTCCTTGAGAAGCCAGCTGGATCAACACTGAGGTTAAATTTCATCTCTTAATTGTCCAGTGGACATGAAACCTTTCACCATGTATAAAATGCAGTGTGCACGGCCCTTGTTCGCAACTTTTGGACGTGCTACCCATGCTTTTATATTGCCTGTGTTAATTGATCTCGAGTAGATGTTTAGCATATGCTGAATCAGGGCTGGGATGCGAATTGCGATTGCAGCCTGGACTCTTTTTCTCTCGCTAGGTAGAAAATATTTAACAATGGAGTGAGCATCCTAAATGGAATGGATCGTATTAGTCATTTTTCCTTTTGGGGTGCATATTCGATATTACAGTCAAATGATTTTGGATTGCCACAAAATTTCTGCACACTAGCTCATACATTTCCATGCCTCACATTTCGTTAGTATTCCTTCGGTTCCTCATTTCGCATTCATTCCTGCGGTAATTCCCTTTCCACCACATTCTCTTGCGCTAAGTATGCAGGAGCAATGGCAAAGGATCCATCCTGCGAAGGTGGCAAACGTCTCTCTCATGAGTTAAGACGGCAGTGTGAAACTTATTCTGTGATTCCTAAATGCCAGTGCACCCCTTTGTGAGAGACTAGAGTAGCAAGAAAGTCGTAATAGCCTTACTGTATACTTGGGAGATGCAGAAAGTTGTAATAGCCTTTACTTATGAAAATTTTCATCGCGGAAATACTGAAATTCCACTGACGTTGCATCCTCGTCATCTTTTGCCCTACCGCGTTGCTCATGGTGAGGGGCGGTGTGAAAACTTTTAATGTAAGTCGATCATCGACACCGGTCACTCCTCACCGGACCGACGGGTCCACTCTCTTGTCCGAGACTCCGAGCTGGCCAGCTTGACATAGAAAGTCCATTTTTTTTTGGGGCAGAAATCCAGAAGATACTCCCGGGCGTTCGTCACAATTTGTCACATGAACAACTCGATGGTCATCC
Source organism: Eucalyptus grandis (assembly GCF_016545825.1). Lineage (NCBI taxonomy): Eukaryota > Viridiplantae > Streptophyta > Magnoliopsida > Myrtales > Myrtaceae > Eucalyptus > Eucalyptus grandis. The sequence continues at coordinate 27,466,062 of NC_052615.1, read as the reverse complement.
TCTTCGCCTTCAGGTCTTTTGTTTGCGTTGCCCAGTGAGCTCGAGTACCTCGGTTGTCTGGTACTCCAGAATTGTTGCCGCGTAGGGAACCGTGGGGCTAACAGCTTTCATTTCACATCTCATGGGTTGCCCCGACACTGCTGTTAGCGGAGATCCAATTAAGCATTAGGACAAGGGTCATTTGAAACAAATTGGGATGGAGATTGGACCTCAGCAATTAAGTGTCGATCATCAGCCCCTTTACTCTTTAGGGACAGAGCATCAGAAACTCGACTCTCACTATTCTCTAGAAGGCCCGAACCGATTTCTTCATCCTGTAGTGGTCCCAACTTATTAAATTTAGAAGAATTATGTGGGTGGATGGGGAATGGAGGAGGGCACTTAATAGCTGAAAAAGTATAATTATCCACAGTGAAAAATTTAAACATAAGTGTGTTCGCATAGTTCTACACTTTGAAGAAAGATTAAAAAAAATGTGCCTAAATCGCTTAATGACAGTGTATATAAAAGCGCACGCCTGCATGCGTACGCCTTTGAAAATGAGGATCGAAACAGGCCGAAAGAGCGGATGAAGAACGAGGGCACTTGACGGGCAAGACACGAGCCGTATATCGACTCGAAAGCGATCGGAACTCCTTAAAGATTGGAGCGTGGAGAGAAATGGTCCCTTTCTCGGCTGTATCCTTGGATGATTCGATTATGATGCTGTCGACATTGCAGCTCAGCGTGGACAAAAGTGCAAGGAACCCATGTGCCTTGCCTTTCTTACCGCAGAAGAGAATGTGGCCGACACTGTTCCTAAAGAGATAACCGCTGCTTGAGGCCAATTATTGGAAAGCACCGATCGCGTGAAAAGCTACTCTCGATTAAGACCATGCGCACGCGTCAAAAAGGTTGAACTCAACCGATTCATGGACTTTAAGAGAGTTACGTGGTCTTTTAGATAGTTGAGTCTTTACGGTTGTGCCCTTAGATTATTAGAAAAATTCTATATCTTTCTAACTTTTTGATATGTACAAACAAAATACTTATGAGTCATGTATGTACGACAAGCAAAAAGAAAAAGAAAAGTCAAATTAGACTTTTCTTTTCTTGAAAAAAAAAAAGGAGGGGCGGTTAGCTCGCTAGCGACGTCCTTTGGGCTATCATAAGGGTCCTATACCTTGCACGGATTCTTAGTTTCTGACCACTTGGTAAGCTCATTACATCCCACCAAAATTCTATCAGTTGAGATGTATACTTGTATACGTTGTAACTAGATATTTATTCTGAGATTCGCTTGATCTTGTGAAGTACAATGTATCTCGTTAATACTAGGCTTGCCACTTTGGTGATCAAAGTACATTTATCTTGAAATCCTTACCTGCCCTTTTTTTTTACCTCCCCCTTCATTTGTCGGTTTTCTTGAAGATTGACTTACAGGTACAGGTAAACTTATGACTGGACGCTCAAATTGGACCGATAGATGCAGTTAAATGACAGCAAAATTGGTAGGTTTCTCGAGGTCAAGATCAGTCAAAAGAGAAGATCAATTTGTTCTTTTGGTTGGCCGAAGCAAAGAGTGCTGGTATGAAAATGGAATTTTAGCAATACTGAGAAATCTGAGATAGGACAGCAATGACATTAATAAGACCAACGGCATTTCATTAACCAATCATCGTTACATATGTAGAGATGAAAATTTTCATTGAAGATATAAAATGTCTCCGCCATTTGATTTAATCAGTCAATATTCAATTACTTAATAATGGAAATCCATTTGTAAAAGAAAATACTATGAAAATACTTTTTGGACTTATGTTTCTCCATATATTTTGATATCGTTGATGAAAATCAAGTAATAGAGGTTGCATGTCTATTAAATCGAGTTATTAAAGTAGGAAAAGAATTGAAAATTTCCAATTGCGTTGTGAATCAGAGGTTATATATCCATGTCATTTGATATCAATAAGATTTTTTTTTTTTTTGGGTCAATAAGAAATTTCCATTCATTATCAAAATGATACATGAAAGGGAACCTTAAAAGTCAAAGTAACATAGCAAGTTCATAGACTCTAAAACAAACAAAAAACTATAAATAAGGCATTTCATTAGAGCATGATTGTCGGAGATAATCACAGACTTGTCTTTCAATAACAGATTTGAGATTACATCTAAACAAAAGGATTGACGGCCAATCACCGAATCTCACAGCACCATCAGTGACAAGCATATGCCGGATCAACATTTGTAATTACTACTTTGCCTTTTGGTGGTGTACGTTGAGGTTTGGTGTTCTTAACAATATCACCATATGGGGACATCATAAACATGCTGGAAAAACTCAGATTTGACACCCGTGACACCCGTGAGAGCGGGCTCTTAAGCCAATGAGAAGTGCCAAAAATCTAAATGAAAATGGGTTGATGATCATAGGTTTGACATCAAAACTGCTGTGAACACCATTAAAACGGAAGGCTGAGTATTTACTCATTAAAAATCCAAAATTTAGAATTAGATTGGAGAGAAAAGCTCTAGATTTAAGATTGGAAGAGCAAAACTACAAGATCTAAATCTAAATCAAAGAGTAAGAAAAGAAACAAAAGAAAATAAAAGGAAAAGGAACTAGGAGAAGGGAGAGATTTTGGTCGAATCCTTCCTCTTCGAAGTGAAAGCGATGAAGAAAGATTCAGAGAGGGAGAGAGAGGAGGATGGCCGCCGGGGTGGGGGGGGGTGGGGAGGGGAGCATGTCAATGAGAGTTGACACGATAATTTATTTATATGGAACAACCTCATTTTCTCCACATCAACACAAAAACTGCAAGACCGAAGTTTAGAATAAATTCTAAGCCGAGGGTATCTTGAACATGTCAAGCAACATTCGGTCCTGAGTCCTCTGTTCCAGAACTTGTGGTAATATTCTTCATAAGTGAAGCTCCTGTAAACCGCAGGATGCTCGTGGTCAATCAAGCCCTGAGCAGGTCCAATTAGGGCTTCTGGTGATGGGCAATAAAAGGTTGGAATGGAGATTCTCTCCCTGTCACAGTTCACCACTGCTCTATGAAGTATGCTCTTGTACTTGTCATTGCTAATGACCTGAATCAGTAAAAAATCATGTCCAGTTCCAAGACTTGTTGAAAAAACAAATGATGAACTCGTGCAAAAAGATGGAATCAATCTTCAGCCATAACAATCATGCAATTTTTGTTTCTTTTACTAAGCTAAAAAAAAAAAAAAAAAAAAAAAAGTCGCTCCTTTAGAGTCTCATCCTGGACATGTTTCAAAAGAGTGTAGCCAAAATACCTGCATTTGATCTCCTATGTTGACAATGAAGGTGTTGGGGATGGGATTGACAGCAATCCATTTTCCATCCCTAAGGACTTGTAACCCGGGCACCTCGTCCTGAAGTAGGATGGTGATTAAGTTCTGGTCGGTGTGGCCCGGCAACCCGTAGGTGAGCTCGGGCTGTGGGCACGGCGGATAGTAGTTCATAGCCATGTGCTGACCATGCTTGCCCAAGTTCTTGCTTATGTATTCCCTTTCAAGCCCCAGGCTTTCTGATATGGCTTCCAACAGTTTGAGCGCCAGTTCTCTTACTCTTGTGCAATACTCTCCCACCTCCTTCCTGCCAGTCAAGAAGATTTCACCGGTAATGCAGTTAAAGTGTGCCGGCAAGCCAAGACACTTGAAGTTTGGCGAAAAAGTCGAGAACTTTTAGGCATGCTCTTTCTAACTTCCGCAACGTGGTAGTCATAATAAATCACTGGAAAGTACCACTTTCTTTTTCTTGAGTGGCTGACATTCCACGTGGATCAGTATTGTCTATTGGTGAAAAATAGGCTCTTCCCCTTATTTTCTTGGGTCCTACATTTCTTCCGTTGAGAGATTCTTATTTTTCAATCTTTTTGTTTAGCTAATGTCAGACTTTAGAAAGTACAGTGATCAAGCTTTTAATTTTCCAAACTTCATTGGTGAAAGCTTGTGAAATCCTCATGATCAACAGGAATCTTCAATCGTTTGAATGTCACGAAAATCATGCTTGTCTATTTAGAAGGAAGCTCCAGTTGATATGGTAAAAATCTCGGGCTTGTAAAATAGCTATAAATCTTGTGGATCAAATAAGATCGAGTCATAATTTGAATGGATGATCCAAATAGAAATTGCTTACGTGTGATGATAGTGATAATCAAATCCATTGTGGTTTTTTTAAGGATACACAAATTCGTTCCGTAATCACTTAACCATTCCAATCAAAAAGATATATTAAAATAAAACATTAATTATGTCAAATATTTCAGTCAAAGATAAATAAATCACATGATGAGAATAAGCTTTGTTTATTACCTGAACGATGGAGGATTGGTTGGCCACTCATGCATGTATTCTTCAAGAGGGTAGCAATGGAGTCTCAAGAAGTCCCTCCAGTTAGACACCTTCTCGGTCTTGATATTAAAGCTAGTCGAAAGCCTGGTCGATTTCGACGGGTCATCAGAGTAATTCTTCAGCCTCTCGCTCTCCGGCAACCGGAAAAATTCCCCCGCTATGTTCATGATGGCCTGCACCACCTCTTCCGGTATCCCATGGTTCTTGATCTGCCAAAGAAAATAATGAGCAGAACCACATGAGACAGAGCAAAAACTCATTATGGGATGATCGCATCCATCAAGTTTTAACTGACACCCTTTTGCTTAATTAGCATTTTTTAGCTAACCCGCAGTGTAATATTCTTATGTCGTACCTGAAAGAAACCATCTCGTTGACATGCTTTACCAATCTGTCTGATAATATCATCACGGTTGGGACCAAAGAGGCCTTGGAGATCAATGAGTGGGATGGTGGAGGCATCTGAGGCCTCGACCTCAGTGAGGTTAGGGCGGTCAGCCTGGGGCCGGATGTAACTATTGGGCACGCGGTTGATGCCGGGCACGCGGTCGATGAGCAAGAGCTTAGTGGCAGCCGTAGCCATTCTGCTCAGCGCTGCAAATGATATATTTTTTTGCTGGACACAGAACTTGTGGGAGTCTGCATTTATAGAGAAAACATGACCCATTCCGGCAGATCCGTGTACTCCCCATCCAAACGACTAGGAGGGTAAGTGAAGACGTCACCAGCCCTATGTCAGCCAACGTGAAGATAAGCTCTCGATGCAGTTAGGCGTGGTTTGAAAGGGAAGCGAGAGAACTATTCGTCCGTTCTCATTCTCACCATTAATCATTGACTTAAAAAAGGACGATGACGTGATCATGCTTACGTGGGGGTGGCCGACGTCAGCTTGTTAGTTGTCCAGGCAAGAGCTGTACTTAACCACGCCAACGAGGACTTTGCCCGTCATTAGGTTCTTTCGTACGCATTGAGATGGCTCCATATCGAGTTTCGAGGACGAAAATATGGAAAACGACAGGAGTGACAAAGGACAATTCGTTTCGCCTTTTGATGCCTAGCCGCGATAAAAATTGATCCAATGTCGACGAATGAGATCAAAACTTAAATATCTCGAGGTGGGCAGTAATTTCATCGTCAGCCGCTGTCTATAAATCTGCAGATTACCCTTTAAATATGAGCCCATGAAAGCAATATTATGAGAAACTCTAATGTTTTGGTTCATTTGTAGTTTGAATACTCCTCGTCATTCGCCCCAGGTCGCTTGTTTCTTCTGCAGCTTGTAACTTCTTTTCCCGCCCATTATAATAGCCTATATTTCTCGACCATAATTATTATTTGGGGCTTCTTAGATTTTCGGCTCCATATAACGGTGATCGTATTGGCTTCATCATTGAATGTGTCGTTATAATTGGAGTCGAAATTTTTGGGTCCATGACTTGGACACTTATCTTTTTATTGATTTATCCATCCTCACTTCAACTTTAGTTTTTCTATCAATTGAATCAGTATCATTTATTGACATTTCGTGACTCAACACTACATAATTTTCTTAGCTTGATAGCAACTTCTCATCACCTTTGTCGATTATCTATAGCTACCAAAAAGACTTAACAAAATTTTTGTCAATTTTGTCTTGTTAAATCTTTTCAAATCTGAGTTGACTGTTAGAAATTTGGAAATTTTTACTGTCAATGAGTTCAAAGTGTGAATCTACGTGTTTATACTTATTTTTCGTTGGAAACCACGTGGTTTTCATTGATTTCGACATGAAGAGTACAACCTATTTTATTGTCATTGATGTGTACAATCTCAAATTTACCCTTCTTTGAGGGAAAAATGGTGCCTTCACGTAAAATTCATTTTTTCCCTTCATTTTCCATGTCTTTCCAAACAATACATTTCAGATCTCAATCATTTGTTTACACTTCGCTTTCCTCCCATTCCAAACAACAAAAACAAACTGTTTTTTTTATTTATCTTTCTATCTCAATTATCTTTATCTTTATTTCTTTATTACCATTTTCTTCGCCCACTTAAAATTCAGGAAAAGTACCAAAAAAGTCATAAACCTATTGCATTGATACCAATTTAGTCTTAAACTTTTCAATTGGACCAATTCAGTCCTAAAATTTTTAATATTGGTACCAATTCAGTCCATCCGGCCAATTTTGGCTAGTCGGCGATGACGTGGTAATTTTAATGATTTTTTTAATGATTTTTTTTTTAAATTTGTATTAATTTTTTATTTCCTTTTATTTTCTGCTTTCTTCTTTGCGGTTGTCGGCGAGGGCCACAAAGCCCTCGCTGCCGTCGGCGAGGGTCGCGGCCTCACTCGGCCTCTCCCGAGCCACGGAGGCGGCTTCGTGGATTTGGGCAAGGCCATGGCGGCCATTGCTAAGAAGGAGAGGAGGGTGTTGGGGGGTCGCGACCCTCGCTCGGCCTAGGGTTTCGTGGGCGGCGAAGATCGGAGGGAGGGTGTTGGGCGGCGGGCTAGGGTTTCGTGAGATCGGGAGGAGCGGGGCGTGAGTTGCAAGAGGTGGGGGACTAGGGCCTTGAATTGGGATTTCATGGAGGTGAGGGCGGCGGTGATGAGGTTGAGAAGCTTTGGGGTCGACAGCGAAGGAGGCGCTAGGGACTCAGCGGCAAGGCTAGGTCGAGGTTGAGTGAGGGTCGTGACCTTTGTCGGCGGTTGTCGAGGCCTCGCGGCCCTCGCCTCCGCCCGCGATGGCCGCAATGGCCTCACCAGCCGTGGGCAAGGCTGGCCTTGCCCGGATCCGGCGAGCGCCTCGCCGGCGACTTTGGGAGGCGGGCGAGGGCCGTGGCCCTCGCCCAGTGGCCGGTGAGCCTCATCGGAGGCTCGCCGGCAACCACGAAGAAGAAAGCATAAAAGAAAAGGAAACAGAAAAGAAAAAAAGAAAAAAAATTAATAAAAAATAATAAAAAAAATTCGAAAAAATCATAAAAATTGCCACGTCAACGTCCGGTCACCGGCTGACATTTACGTCAGCGTTGGTCCGCCAAAATTGGCCGGATAGACTGAATTGGTACAAATATTAAAAGGTTTAGGACTGAATTGGTTTAATTGAAAAGTTTATGACTGAATTGATACCAATACAATACATTTATGACTTTTTTTGGTACTTTTCCCCTTAAAATTCTTTCAAACAATGGGTAAATTGAGGAATGTCACTAGGTCCTTATCAGCTTTAAAGGCCTTTGGCTGGTCCATTGCTAGCAGACCCAAAATAAGGTAGCAAATTGGATGGTCAAAGTCCAAATCTAAAATACCTTCCCTTCTAATTGGGTTTCCGACCCTCCTCAAGCCATCTTGGATTTATTATACTCTGAAATTCAATTCTTGTATCTATCAAATATTTCATTAAGGATGAAACTCTTCTTTTGACCAAAAAAAAAAAAAAACAACCGGTAAAGAAATAGACACATTCTCAGTTTCATCTTAAATCCAGTACCAGATTCCGAATCATATGGAAGCTTTAAATAAACGCTAAGCTGAGGGTGTCTTGAACATGTTTGAGCAATACTCAGACCTAAGCCCCCCATCCTAGAATTTGTGATAGTAATCTTCGTATGTAAAGGTCCTGTTGATAGTAGGACGTTCATAATCAATCAAGTCCCGAAGTCCCGAGTAGGTCTAATAAGTGCTTTTGGAGATGGGCAATGAAATTTCGGGATGGATATTTTTGCCGTGTTGCAGTTCACCACGGCTCTAAAGCGTGGTCTAGTACTTGTATGAAGATTTGACAAAAAGATGGAACCGATCCATCGACTGTGATTATGTATTGTTATTTTCTTCAATTAAATGTACACTTTTGATCTCTAGCTTGAGTAAAAAAATGCGCAACTTTCGTCTCATCCTTTTATTTTCTTTTACTATGTTGGAACGAAAGTGCTGGGAATGGGATTGACAGCAACCTATTTTCCATCTCCAAGAACTTGTAAGCCGGGTGTATCATCCTGAAGGAGGATAGCGATCAAATTCTGGTCACTGTGGCCTCGGCAATCCGGAAAGTAGCTCTGGCTGCGGACCAGACACAGCGTAAAGCCATGTGCTGATTATGTTTTTCCAGGTTCTTGCTCCTGCAATCCCTTCAACCTCCAGGCTTTGATGATATGGCTTCCAACAGTTTGCCCACCGGTTTTCTCTTGCTCTTGTGCAGTACTCACCCGCCTCACTTTCTGCTAGCCAAAAAGATTGAACCAGCAACAACAGTAAACATGTGCCGACAGATTATGTCGGCACACCTGGAATTTTTAAAGGAAGAATCGAGGTCAACTTTTGGTAGGCTTCTTTTTCCGATTCTGACGTGTTAGTGAAAATCAATCACTGGAAAGTGTACCTTTTCTTTCCTCTCCCGGGTGGGCCAGTAAATTTTTCTGGATTTTGATGGTAGATTCGATTAGCATCATCCTTTAATTACCGTCTGTTGGTGAAAAGTACGCTTTCCTCCCCTTTTATTTCTTGGCTCCTATACCTTTTTTTGGTCGAATTGGGTCCAATACTTTAGCTGTTGAGAGATTCTCGATGTTGCACCATTTTGTTCTACAAATATCAGACTCTAGAAAATTACAGTTTGGAGAATGCTCTCGACTCTTAAAAACTTCACTTGAGAACCGACCCCATCACTAACTGGAGAGCCGTGTGCTTTAAGTAGTTAGCATATAAAAGGAAGAGTCAATTTTGTCTTGATCTTGATGTGATCTCGTATTTGCCTACCAAGGCATTTTTCATAGGTTGTCATGCTAAATTACATTTGTTCGGTAAACGAAGTATGTTTTTTAAGATTAATGCAGGAAAAAACCGGATCTTATAATTAAATTAATGCGAAATCATCAGAAAAATAAATATTGAACAATAAAGATACGAGAGGTTTATGTGATTTGATTCGAGTGTTGGTACTTATTTTAAAAGAAAAGTTGGCAACAAATAATCCACTAATAATCGAAATTTTAAAGTTACAATTATTTACATATTTGAGTGTTTCTTATACTTAAATTAACTATTCAATTGGATGTAAATCTCACGGTACAAATCATTGTGTGTTCAAGAGATCCACCTTTTTTCATGCGCCAAAAGTACTCTATGCTCTTTCTTCTTCTTCATGTGTCGTCACTCCCTATTTTCGACCTTATTAGCCTCTTTCATCAAAATAGACAACTCATTCTTGCCGTCCAATGTCTTGGCCAAATATTGTGTTATCAAAAAAACAAAATGCATGTACCTTAATGCTCCACAACCTAAAGTCATTCTTCCCATCAAACTTCTTAATTTCTACATTTGCTCTAAACATAATTACAAGATTTGATATTTTCCATATTAATTTTACAACAATTGATATTAGAGCTTAAGATCATATTTTTTGGATTTTGATTTGAGTTTTTGCTTGTGTAATTATTATCCAACAATTTTATTGTTAATTTAACTGCAAGATCCTATTAGTTTCCACAATATTGATAGTAAGCCCTGAACCACCTATCTCCCTTCCTTCGCTCAACATGTTAGATGCGATATGGGCAGGAAAAATTAAGTCATGATAATACGGGCTAGCCTCTTCTTGTTGCGCCAAAAGTCTTACCATTTTTGATGGATTTGTATTTTCACGTGCCTTTGGAACTCTGAAAGATATTTTGTACCCAAAACAAACAAGCTACCAAGCTGCATCCCTTTCAATTGGGCTTCAACGTCATTTTAGAGAATCACTGTCTTGTTTGACAAGAGTCCTCAACCCATGAATACTTCAGAGATCACTAGTGTTCTATATATCTCGACCTAATATTTTTCCCTAGTGGTTTGAGTGAGACACGAGCCAAACTCGAACCTACCGTCGTTCGCCTTATCAACAAACACGAAACTATTCCTTGACCGCTAGGGCCAATCTCAAAGGCTTCCTGTTTTTCGTGCGCACAAACCCATTTATGAAAAGTTGATAGAGATTAAAATAAATCGAAGGATGAGAATAATTAGCTTCACATTTGTCAATGACCTGAACGATTGAGGATTGGCAAGCCACTAAGGTAGCAGTGGAGTCTCAAGAGGTCCCTCCAGCTAAACGCCTTCTCGGTCTTGACATTACAGTGAATACTGTACCGAGGAATGTATGCTTATCAATACAATCTCATTATTGAGAAAAACAAGCTATTGAACAATAAAATATATGGAATAAAAATATAAATTGGATGCGTTGAATTTATGTAGTTTGATTGATGGGACCTACTCCACAATGTGAGAAGCACCCAATTTCTTTGTGAATTAAGCGATATAATGGGGATTACAATAACACCCGAGTCACTCAAACACTTCAAGTAATTCCAATTTCCAATTACATTCAATACCTCACAATAATGTTTAGCCCTTATACTTCTTCATGAAATAATCTCCCAAAGGAATTCACAAATTCTAAACACAAGATTGTCACGATTTCAAACACTAGAGATGTAAGGTATGGGCATGTCAAACAATTGATTATCACAGACAAAAGTTCATCTTGGAGTGCTTAAAGGTGTAATTCACGAAGAAATCGCCTCTAGGATGCTCTTCACAAAGAAGATTCACTTCTTATATATGAAAGATTTGAATCCAAAATAGAAAACCTACTTGAATTGTGTTTTCTATTTCCTTTAATCAGCTAAGGCAAACATAAATTCAAAACAAATCTTAAAACCGAATGTGTCTCATGAGAATTTGCGGATCTAAAAGGTAACGTGAACAATATGCACACACTCATTTGTGCCAGAATTTCACCAATTCGACACTTGCCATTCAATCTCTTACGAAGACATGGTTATCTTGTCATCCAATAACGTGAGTGAAGTGGTCAGTCACCCGGCTTTGGTCAAAATGGAATTAATGTTGAAGCAGGTGTGCATGGTTCCAAGAGGAAGCAGGAAATCAATTTGTTCTTATCATGCTTACCCTAAATTATTTTTTTTATGCAAATATGTGAATATCATTAATCAGATGAGGTACAAAAACTTAGGGAAATCCCTTAGCATTTCAAAAAGACTAATTATGCGATAAGATGGAGGAAGGAAGCCTTATCTTGATTGAATGACCTTTTGGTTTTGTATTGAGTTATACAGGATATATTTTAAAAAGAAAAATAGATCACACAAGTGGAGGGTTTGCTTTTTCATGATTGGAGGCTAGCCACTTTCTTATCATGAAATTGATTAGTTAGGTAAGGCTTTAAAAAAAAGGTGGTTTGTATAATTCTATGAAGCTCAATAATTAGGTAGAGGATAGGTAGGATAGGTAGAGTAAGACCTTCTGGAAGTGTACTTGGGTCTTCATTCATCCTTAGGTCTCCTTGACAGTGTGTATGTGTGTGAGAGAGAGAGTATCCATCAGTGATCGGAATAGCTATCATATGATATGCTGCGTAAATGTCCTATACTAACTATTACAGTTTTACTTGTTCGTGATATGTCCGTAATATTACTGCAAGCGAATAATGTAACATGTAAAGACCTATTACCTATAACGTCATAGCAGAATATGCAATTAGACATGGCGATAATGTATCGTTTTGTTTTTCCGTTACAGCTTGCAGTTTTTTCCCATACAAATGGGTAACATCAACTACCATAAAATATCTCTAAGAGCAAGAGGGACCTTTCGAATCCGTAATCACAGTCGATTTCATTCTAACAGTGAAAGAGTCTATGTAGCTGAGGAACAGAGGTGAAGAAACTGACAGTGCACAACTCCGGCAGACTGATTTTCTGTTTTCCCAGGAGCATTTATCTCAATGAATCAGCCTAACATCAAGGCCCAACTTACTTGAGCTAGAGAGGCGACCGACCGATGTTCTTGGGCAATCATCTTTTGAAGTACCACCTTTCTAGTTTTCAAAAAGATATGCCGGAAAGAGTTGAAAATGTAGTCCCTTCCGCCAGAAAATGTCTACAAATCTGACAAAGAACCTCAATTCAAATTCGAACTCATGCAATTGGAGAGAGAATGCGTTTGATTAACTAGTACACCACATGGCTACCTGTCTCTAGACTCACGAATGCCTAGATGCATTGCATAATGTCATTTAGGTACGGATTTTATTGCAGTTTAGACGTGAACCGGACTTTTCAGGAAAAAACAACCTAGAAAGCATCCATTCGCCTAATTGAGACATCAAACATCAGTTGTCGTATTAGTTTGGTAAAAAGCCTACAAACAATGTAAAATCAAATGAAGAAACGTTTATTTCCAAGGCTATACTGCACACATGGTGACTAATCTTTGTTTATGTGTCCATGGAAGATGTCTACTTACCAGAATAAATGCATCTTCTTCAGAGGAATAGTAGGAATACCTGAAATGGGAGCTCCCAATGACACAGGCATTTCCAAAAATCAGTGGGTCGTCAATGCGGAAAACCTCAAAAGGCAGTTCCCTGAACGCCCTTTCAAATGGACGTCTTGAGTTTCCACCAAAGCAATCACGCTGCCGATGTTCATGTCAATCAAGCAGAAGATTATGATCTGTCTTCTGAATGTAACGGTGTATATGAATCAGAGAGATCATAGCAAAGAACTAGAGAACAACTTGAGATTGAGCTGCATGCAGCTAGACAAGAAGAAAATGAAATCCCCCGAACTCTTTAGGTGGAGACCAATCTCGCTGCAAAGGAGCTGGCCTTACGATAATGTCTATAAAGCGCAGTTAGGGTGCATTATTCCCGTTTACGGCATACTGACTCACAAATTGGCCCAATCGCAAGCCAGGTGCAGATTAGCGGAAAGCGTTATGTGTTTGGAATTTGAGGTTATTAACGTGCACATTGAAGAACTAACGGGAATGCAAGTCAATAGAAGGAAAATCTTGATGGTTCTCATTCAAGTTCTTAACTGCTCGAGGACTAAACAGCCTAAGATGAAAGGAATTGGTTCTCCATTACTTTCAGAAGAAAGAGATGATGAGGCAAAACGGGTTCCAAGAAATGTTAGCCAATTGCTTAGATGCATTGACTGAAGCAGTGTTTCACTGCTTCTTTGTGTACTCAGTTCGTATTCTAGTATTAGTTTCGATGAGGTTTCATCGAAGAAGACCAAATGACAATTAATATCAACCAACGACAATGATTAAGCTTCAAACTGTTGATTGCACAAATACCTGATGAAAGTACAGACAGTGCTTCGCTATGATAATTAAAAAGGGAGAATCCAAGTCATCTAAAGGGAAATTGTTCCACTAAGATGGAATATCAAATGCCAGACAATTTCTGCACCATATGACTTGGTGATATCGCAGCCTTGAACATTCTTCAAGAATGAAATCTGTAGTGAAACATCAATGAGGGGCGCGAAGCATAGCTCCGCTAAAGATACCAGTGGCTTCAATGTAGTGTTCCATGCGCCTAGAAATGCAACTACTTTCACTTCCACTCAAACTTGATCCTGGCTTAGCAATACATTTTTCGAAGCACTTTCCCAGAACAGTCTGCACAAATAAATGAAAGCGAAAAAAAGTAAATCATGAGAAGAAAACAAAATCGAGACATAACTAGAAAAGCAAAATCGGTAGCAGCAGCATATACAAGCACTAGGAGAATGTCACCCACATTAAAGTACTAATTCATCGCACATGAACCTGCCACTAAAACCAACCGAAACCCACACCCACTAATCAACTTAATAATTCAAACAGAAAAACAAGCAACGATCTATCCTGTTCTCACCACCGGCAAACTGTGAGCTTTCTAAGATGGAACTTTTGAGTCACTTCACATGTCACATGTTCTATCTGCCTTCTTGCCCGAGTTAAAGATTCTTTGATGGTCAGTTCTTTAAACAAAGTATACATCATCAGACCATGGATTTTGCCCTCTTTTGAGTTTTAGTCATTCTTCCTCCATATGTTAGGTCCACCCACTTTTAACTCATTCTACCAGTGTTTATATTCTTCCTACTACCTTTGGGATGAAGTGAGTGCCCCTGAAACAGAAAGCAAACTTCGTTGGAAGCAGAGCGTTTGGTGTAACTACATTCAGTCCTCAATGTCCACTGGACTCTAAACCCAGCATTGGCAAGCATGGACAGGTTCAGTACTTTGGACAAGAAAGGCCAACCGCACTAAACTTGGCAGTAAGTACCGAGCAGGTCGCAACTATGCACGTGGGTGGGGAATCGATGCTTAAAGTGCCAGAGAAAGAAGCCAACACTGAGGATTCATAAAACAAGGCAATCGAAAGCCGAGTACGATAACCTTCAAGTTCCCACCTTTATCTTTTTTGGGTGCGAGCGTGTCAAACTCTAAGGCAAATTGCAAAGCTGTGTAATTTCGACATCTGCCGAGTGAGGCTTGATCGAGATAAGTGATCAAATGTTCGAACGGGTTCCTCCCATCACCGGATTGAAATCTCGAGAACAAAACCAACTTTTTCAATGACTAAATTTACATGTTTGATCCGTAACCTTCGGTCATAGAAAGGACTAAATTTCGTTTCCCACGTTGTGTAGGCTTTGGAACTGAGGCCACAAAAAAGGAGGCATGTTCAAAATCATCTTGGGCCCGGCCCGATACCTTTCAAATTACAAAATTCTTATCCAGTGTTAAACCGGTTTTATTACAAGTTCAATACAAAAATATTACTTGTTTTTTTTATCCCCTTTTGAATAACTTGTGTCCAGGTCTCTTTGTTATAGAGTTTAAACAAAAAAAACTTAAACCAATAAATGGAAAGAGATAATACATATATAAAAAGTATACGAACCTTTTAAGGTGATCTGAGAAACTTTTCACACTCTAAAAGTTATCATGACCAGCACAGTACTATGTGGTACTAAAAGGCTAATACCGCAAAAAATCTCAAATCGACATCCAAGCCACATTTATCCTAAATTTATTTTTGTGTCATAGAAAATTCCAAATAGATATACTAGTGTTACATGTACCCCAAATTAATTTTGGTATCATAGAAAAACGCAAATCATCAAAATCTTAGATTGAAAAATTTACTAGAATCTATTAATTTTCCCCTAAGAGCTCCCTTAAGTTGTGAAAATTTGATAAAATTCATAATTTTTTGTAAAACAAAAATTTATTTAAAGTAAATGTAACCCTAATTTGAGATTTTTTGTGAGCCATCTGAAATACACTAGCTATCCTCCCAAATCACTTTCCCTTTGGGTTGTAAACAATCATGTGCCTCCGCGAAGATCGACGGATAACTACATGAGCCAATATGGGTTTCCTCTTTTCCCTTTTCTTAAGTTGGAATTTTTTATATTTTACTAAAATGATTTATTTTTGTTTGTTCATCTCTTGGCTAAAGGTAGTTAGGATTTAATTTTTTAATCATCTTATTCATTTGTTTGTAAGCAAAAGTTATGAAATTGTTCTTGATTATATCAATTGTTGTATATTTTTATAATTTCTCTTTATCAGTATAGACAAGTCAACATTATAAATTACTCAATCTTTCAGTTAATACATGGATTAGGAGATATTACATACTCCAAACATTGTATCAAAGCATCTATATCTTTCCCTTGAGAGTATAATGCATATAAAACTCACAAAACGACTCAACCTTTTGTGACATAGGAAAAAAAAATACAAAAGTGACTAGAACTCGCCAATTTTTTACAATATAATGTTAATGTAGAAGAATGTTCTAGTTAAGAGAGCAGGTCAAACATAGGTGGTTCAAACATGAGAGAGAAATTTGTTAAGGTACATGTGTAAAGATGTTAGGTGAAAGAAGCGTCATATCGAGAATATGTTGTAATACGGATGCACGTGTAAGGGTGTTAGGTAAAATAAGTGTCACAATAAAAAATATGTTGTAATATGAGGATGCTAGTAAATGAATTCTAGCATTGATGGTCATTACATGGCCACGCAACATTCGCGACCTGAATTAATAGCGAGCTCATATGTTATATTAATAAGCTGAAGAGGTCTATTGTGTTCATACCTTGTGGTTGAATGACAATGTATATGTGACAATTCATTTTCAAATTATGAATAATAATTTATTCAATATAGGCTCTTTCATTTGTTTTGTCTATCTGTATTTCATAATTGATCTCAATGAGAAGCGTGGACAACTTCTTCTTCTTCTTCTTCTTCTTTCTAGATTTGAAGAATGATTCAAACAAACTTCTTATTCTTCTTCTTCTTCTTCTTTCTAGATTTGAAGAATGATTCAAACAAAACATGCCTAAATCATATTATTAAGATATATATAAAAATACATGCCTACATTGGTATGCGTTTGAAAATGAATGTCAAAACATGCCAAAAGAGTTGATCAAGAACAAGGATAGATGCGTCAAATATCGATACCAAAGCAATTAGAGCTTGGTAAAGATTGGAGCATGGGTGTTGGAACCTGAAAGATAAAGGAGCTTTGAAGGTTTTGGTGAGGAGAGAATGCGAACATACAAGAGAGAATATAGTATTCAAAATGTTTTGCGAAGGCTTAATATAGAGTACACGCCACACTCTTAAAGTGCATTTGATACAACTTTCTCAAAAGACTTTCAACCTCCAAAGCCTCTTGAAAAACTGTTGGGGTGTTGGTAATTTTTCTGAAGGAGCTTTTGGCCGAAAGTTGGCATTGGAAAAGCTGAAAGCCTAACTTTCAAAATTTCACCAAATGCTGAAACTAGTTTTTTCTTCCAAAACTATTCTCACAAATTATTCAAATTTTCAATTTTGTCCATCGTTATATCTTTTTAATAAAAAAACATGACCCAAACCTTTCGCCAATTCGGCAAAGGGCTACTGCCGCTGATGAACCAGATCTCGAGTGAGCTCTAGCGAGGGTTGCTCAACCCAGATAGCACATGACCCAGGCGATGACCGCTTGGGGTTGGACAAGCCCTTGCCCAGGTCTCACGAGGATTGTGCAACCCCAAGTGACCACTAGCGAAGGTCGCATGACCTCAAGCAAAGGTTATTGGAGGTTACATGACCCGCGCGACCTTCAACGACCCTCGCCTAAGGTTGCAAGACCGAGGTGCCAAGGGTCGGTGCCTAGGTCCACTACCTTGGGCGACCTCCACCAACAGCCGCCCGCATCAAATCTAGCTCATTAGTAGCCATAGCCCTTCATTGCACCGATGAAGGGTTTAGATCTTTAAAAAAATATATATATATATATACAAAATTCATTGCAAAGGGGTTTTTTTTTTACCAAACATAACTTGAACTCAAAGTCCATTTATAAAGAGTTTTTATCAAATATAATTTGCATTTCTTCAAATAGCTTTGACTTTCAACATTTGCATTACACTCAAAATCCCTTTACAAAGCTAATCTAAATGCACTTTTACAAGCTTAACAATACAAGCTTTGTTAAGCTCAACTCTCTCTCTCTCTCTCTATCCTTCTAAAGCTCTCTCACTTTCTTTGAAAAAACACAAAAAAAAAAAAAACTAACGTAGGTATACATATTTATAAACATGTCCACCACCTGAATTTCACCGCCTTTGACTTCAAATATACAAGAAGTAAAGTTGAACTTTTCCTCTTGTTTTCCATTTTCAATGTGAATGGGAGTTGCCGAAATTTTGTCCAAGGCCAAGTCCAACTTCAGCATGCTAACCAACTTCATTTTGTCATAAAAAAAAAAAAAACAATTCGGGTCTTAAATGTTGGGCCCACCACTTAACTTCATGCAAAGCTGTTTTCATAAGAGTTACTTTGAGTGTGGGAACTCCAAAACAATCCAATTCTTGCACTTTGTTAAAAATAAAACGCGAAAACGTCATAATCTTACAATTTACGTCAACGCAAAATTATCGAGAAATAAATGAAAAATAATAAGAATATCAGAAATTTAATTTACGTGTTTTGATTCGAATATCAGTACCTACATCCATGAGGAGAGCCAGCGGCAAATAATTCACTATAATCGAAGAATCAGAGTTTATAATCACTCACACGCTCAAGTGTTTCCCACACCTAGATTTAACCATAAATCCAAAGTGTTTATAAATAAATAACTTACTTGGACATAAACTCACGGCCCAAAATTATCGCGCGTTCAAACTTTAAACAAAACACTCTACGTAAACCAAAATAAAAAACTCCAACATTCGTATTTGGTCCGTGTACGTACGGCTTCGCGTTCTCCTTTTCTTGATCGTGTAGGTGGCTCCTCTCCCAAGCGGCGTGTTCTCTGGACGTGCTGCACCTTATTCTTCGTAGGCTTCACGTCACTTTCTCTCTTGTAGGGCTGCACGTCTCTTATATGTGTGCGCGCCCAAAGGTCAACAATTTGATCTGGGCCCACCACTTTATCTTCAACGTGAACAAGCTTTTGCATAGGAAAGAAATCTTACTTTATTTTTTTATCTCCCTTACACAGTGTGCCTCTTCTTTTTGTCTATCCTCCTTGTTTCGTAAATCTTCAACGAGTCCAACGAAACTTCTTCATCCAATTTGAAATCTTCTTAGAAAATTTTTATCAACAAATTTGATTTAACAAATTATTATCTAAATTCAAATTCGAGACATTAATTTAACACACTCAAACCGTCTATGCCACGTACAAGGACAAGTCCAAGTAAAATTTTCTTTAATCTAAATCAATTTTACTACTTCCAACATGACGCTCCCTTTGAGGATGTGCCTGGATGACTTCTTGATCATCCTTGGATCGATTACAATTGCGAATGGAACGGGTGCCGTTTGTCTTTGCTCATCATGAGGGATTGGCCATACAATGTGCCAACACATGGGCGTAGGCCAAGAGATAAATATTGTTGGAGAAATCTTTCTGGAATATTTTGAAGTTGAAAAAACGTTTCTATTAGTCTAGTCTGAAGTTTTGCAGACTCTTCTATTAAAGTCCGAAGACCTCCCGGACTATCGACTCAAGACTCAAAGTCTATTCTCATGACGCTTTCATTAAGAAAGGCTATTTGGCCTTTAAGGATTTGGCCTTATTGACTAGAGAAGATCTCTTGGCTGGATATGACATAACGGATTCCTTTATTCAAATCAAGAATGATTAAAGATCCAATGATTGGTGAAGTATTCTTGGAATGTTCTACTTATGGAAACAAGATCTTGATTGTATAGGTGAGCATGATTGATGGGCTATCGACATGTTCCTTTAATAGCTCGAATGATCTTCCTAATTGATTATGTCCAACAGGAGGATTGGAAGAATTCCTTTGGTAAGTGCCAACGGGTATGATGGTACAAATGAGTATAAAAGGAAGACGTTCCAGTTGTTTGAGGTGTGCACGATAGAAGAATTCCAAAGTCTGAAGCTCTTTGATTCTTAGTCAATTTACTTATTGAGCGAAATCTTGTACACAAAAGAGAGTCTATATTTTGAGATACCTTGAGAAAGTGTGGTAGAATATCTACACCGTGGAATCAAGGGAAAGCAAGGCTTTGTAACATCTCTTTTGTTCATAGTGAAATCCAGCCAGCCAAGTGGGCTGTCGGTGCGAAGAGTGGACGTAGGCTTGGAATAAGCCGAACCACTATAAACTTTGTGTTCAATTTTCTCTTCCCTACTCTCTGCTTTACTTTGATCATAGTTCGATTTGTTAACTAAAGGAGAGCTTCCTTTCTGTTATTTGTCTAGTATTGCTTTCATATCTCGAGAAATTATTTTTACACCTATTCACCCCCCTCTAGGTGCTTATACTAGCTATATCAATTGGTATAAGAGCCTGTGTACTCACTTTGTTTGAAGTGTTTTACTTCAGAGTTAAAGATCCATGGCTAGTATGCTAACTCCAGGGCTGGTGGAAGGGCAAAGCAATACCAGACCACCTTACTTTGATGGAAAGGATTACAACATCTGGAAAAACAAGATGAAAGCGTTTCTACGATCAAAGGATCCTCTGGAATGGGACGTTGTAGAAAAAGGAATCACTCCTAAAGCTGCATATGTCTCAGAGAAAGGAAAAGAAACTGTTGAGTCAAGTGAAATGACTTAGGAAGAGATAATCAAGAGACAAGCTCTTGATGCAAAAGCAATTTATTCTTTACATTGTGCTTTGTCACCTACTGAATATAACATAATATCTTCTTGTGTTACAGCAAAAGAAGTCTGGGATAGATTACATATCACCTATGAAGGAACTGATCGAGTGAAAGAGACCAGAATCAACATTCTCCTCGATCAATATGAAGCATTCAAAATGAAATCAGGAGAATCTATAACTGACATGTTTAGTCGTTTTACAGAAATCGTGAATGGTCTTCAAAATCAAGGTTCACCAATTTCTGATTCCATGAAGGTAAACAAGTTACTGTGTGGACTCTCCAAGGATTGGAATCACATAAAGACCTCAATAAGAGAGACATAAAGAATCATGCCACTATCTGTCGATGAGTTGATTGGAACTCTTCAGTCTTATGAAGTGGAACGAATCAATGAAGATGAAGATCCTAAAGGTAAGAAATCCATTGCATTAAAATCCAATGATGATTCTGATGTCACAGATTCTGAAGACGATATGGATGATGAGGAGCTTGCTCTCATGATAAGAAGATTCAGAAAGCTGAACAGAAAAGAAAGAAGATTCAATCCAAAGAAACAGAGTTTTCAAAAGCAACAGACCAAGTCTGTTGATGATGATGAATCAAACAAAGATGTAGTCTGCTTTGAATGTAAGAAAAATGGACACATCGGACCCAACCGTCCTCCTCTTCGAAAAGAAGAAATGAAAAGCTGAAAAGAATCGAAAAGCTCTTAAAGCGAAACTTGGAGTGATACGAGTGTGAAGAAAGTGATGATGATTATGCCATGTATGTCCGATGGCACAATCGGATTCGAAATCAAACTCCGAGACAGACTTAGATTCGGAGTGAATTTGAGGTAAGTAACTTTAAAATCCCTGTTAAAGTTTCCAAATACATTGATGAGCTGTGTTTTAGTCTTAAGACTTCTCTTAAAAGGATTTCGAACTTAAAAAGAAAACTCTGCACTAAAACAACAGAAAATGTTTTGAAAGAAAAGTTGAAACATTTAATGAATTTCTACTCTTAAAGAAAGCGAAGATAATCTCTTGAAAGAAAATGCATTT
Source organism: Eucalyptus grandis (assembly GCF_016545825.1). NCBI lineage: Eukaryota > Viridiplantae > Streptophyta > Magnoliopsida > Myrtales > Myrtaceae > Eucalyptus > Eucalyptus grandis. The sequence continues at coordinate 27,444,684 of NC_052615.1, read as the reverse complement.
TTAAAAAATGACTTATCAAATATTTCAAAAATATTTTCAATAGGATCTCGAGAAACTTGAAAAATTCTTTTAGCACAAAGACCTTATTTCAATAAATTTAGTTTAAGAATGACAGCAAAAACCATTCCTTTAATTGATTTTCCTAGAGTGAAGAAAAGAATTAAGCAGAGACCTTCAAAGACATTTTACAAAAATCATTTTCAAAAAGTGTTTGTAAAACCAGTGGGTCGAAATGCTCTCAGATGTTCAAAGTGCAATAGTGCAGATCATTTTGAAAAAGAGTGTCCTATGGTTTGGAAACCTGTTAAGAAAGTATGGGCAAAGACCGCATATCATACTAACACCAATGGACCCAAGAAAATATGGGTACCAAAGAAAGCTTGAGTCTTTTTTTTTTTAAATACAGGTCACTATCAAGAAAAAGGTAAAATGGTATCTGGATAGTGGATGCTCAAGACATATGACAGAGATTCAAATTGCTTCATAAAGCTCATTCAAGTAAATGGTGGAAAAGTCTCATTTGGAGGAAACAACAAAGGAAAAATTGTGGGATTTGGAATCAGAAAAGATTGGAAACCTCACATAAGCAATGTTTCCTAGTGGAAGGACTCAACTACAATCTACTCAATATTAGTCACCGTGTGACACCGGTTTCAAAATCAACTTTCAAGAGGGAATATGTTCAGAACCAATAAAGATTCTACTCGCTCATTCATGGGCCGAAGACATGGAAATATCTACCTCTTGGATGTGAAACTAGATGAATCGCAATGTCTAATCTCAATTCAAGATGAAGCGAGCTTATGGCACGAAAAGCTTGGGCACATCAATATGAAGCGATAGCCAAAATTTCAGCAAAAAACTTGTTCGTGGTCTACCCAAATTGTCATACCAAAAGTCTGATCTATGTACACCATGCGTATTGGGAAAGCAGGTAAGAAATTCCTTTAAACCAATAAATCAAGTTTCCACTAATCGTGTACTGCAGCTTCTGCATATGGACTTTTTCGGACCAACCAGAACTCAGAGCATTGGAGGTAAGAAATATTGCCTAGTAATTGTGGATGATTACTCACGATTTACTTGGGTATATTTCCTGGCAAGTAAGTCTGAAACTTTCTCTTACTTTGAAAAGTTTGCTAAAAGGTTCAAAATGAAAATGGTATGTTATCTCGAGTATAAGAACATATCATGGAGGTGAAATTTAAAAATCAAGATTTTACAAAATTCTCGTGATGAATCTGGTTTTCAGCATGTGTTCTCCTCTCCATATACTCCAGAGCAAAATGGAGTTGTGGAAAGAAAGAATAGATCACTTCAAGAAATGGCTAGAACTCTTTTAATTGAAAGTAACATCTCTTCACGATTTTGGGCTGAAGCAGTTTCAATAGCATGTTACATTATCAATAGAGTTTTTCTAAGGCCTATTCTGAAAAACCTCCTATGAGTTATTCAAAGGAAAAAGCCTATTGTTTCATATTTTCATGTGTTCGGATGCAAATGCTTTATATTGAAAAATGCAAATGATAGAGTTGGTAAGTTTGAAGAAAAATCGACGAAGGCATCTTCCTTGGATATTCTACCTCAAGCAAAGCCTACGAGTCTATAACAAGAAGAGTCAATCTGTGGAGGAATCAATGAATGTCAAATTCCAGGATTCTATGCAAAATGAATCTGCTCAGACTTATCTTGAAGAATCTGAACCTGCTCCAGACTCTACAAAGTCTAAATCTCAAGAAGCAACTCAGACTCTAAATGACCAGCAACAAATGGTTATTGAAGATTCAAATGAAGGAAGTGATCATCAACTCCGACAAATCAACCAAGAATCGGAAACATAAGTCTAGTCATCCCAAAGACCTCATTATTGGCGACATTAATGAAGGAATTCGCACAAAATCCAAAAAGCGCGAAGAGTCTAGTGCTGTGGCTCTTATTTCTAAAATAGAACCAAAAAGCATAGAAGAAACTTTATCTGAAGAAAGCTAGATTGAAGCTATGTAAGAAGAACTCGAGACAATTCAGTATTAATAATGTCTGGGAGTTGACTCCAAAACCAAAAGGTAAATCTATTATTGGAGCTAAATGGGTTTTCAAGAACAAGATGAACGAAAAAGGTAAAGTTGTAAGAAACAAAGCAAGACTCGTGGCCAAGGGATATACGCAAGAAGAAGGGATAGACTATGACAAGACTTACGCACCACTCCAAAACCAAAAGGTAAATCTATTATTGGAGCTAAATGGGTTTTCAGAACAAGATGAACGAAAAAAAGTAAAGTCGTAAGAAACAAAGCAAGACTCGTGGCCAAGGGATATACACAAGAAGAAGGGATAGACTATGGTTAGAAGCAATTCAATTATTACTTGCTTTTGCTTGTTATAAGAATTTCAGGTTATTCCAAATGGACATCAAAAGTGCTTTCCTGAATGGATTTATCCATGAGGAAGTCTATGTGGAACAACCATATGGGTTTGAAGACCCAAGGAAGCTAGACTCAGTATTCATACTAAAAAAAAAAAAAAAAAAAAAGCCTTGTATGGATTAAAGCAAGCACCTCGAGCTTGGTACAACAGGCTGAATAAGTTTTTAATTCAAAATGGCTTTGAAAAAAGTAAAGTAGATACTACTCTGTTTATCAAAAGAGAAAGCAAAAGTTTTATGCTTGTTCAAATATATGTTGATGATATCATTTTTGGATCCTCTAATGAAAGTTTGTGCAAGAAATTCTCTAAGTCTATGCAGGATGAATTTGAAATGAGCATGATGGGTGAACTAACCTTCTTTCTTGGACTTCAAGTGAAACAATTGAAGGAAGTGACTTTTATTCATCAAGAAAAATATGCTAATGATCTTGTCAAAAGTTTGGACTGAAAATTGCAAAAAAAAATCTGATATACCAATGTCAAGTTCCTTGAAGATAGAAAAAGATGAAGGAGGAAAGAAAGTTGACCGAAGCTATACAGGAGTATCATCGGTTCACTTCTTTATCTTACTACTTCTAGACTTGACATTTTGTTTAGTGTTTGCATTTGTGCCAGATTTCAAGCAGACCCTAAAGAATCTCATCTAAGTGCTGCAAAGCGTATTATCAAATACATTGCTTCAACTTCAAGCATCGGCCTTTGGTATCCTAAAAATGGAGACTTTACTCTCCTTGGATATTCAGACGCAGATCTAGCCGGTTGCAGAGTTGATAGAAAGAGCACCTCGGGTACCTGTTACTTGGAAGCGGGATATTGTCTTGGTTTTCAAGGAAGCAAAATACGTAGCTCTTTCTACAGCAGAGAGCGAGTATGTAGCTCTTGGAAGTTGTTGTTCACAAATTCTGTGGATAAAACAACTTAAGAGATTTTGGGATTGAAAATTCATGCACGGAGATTAACTGTGACAACACCAATGCAATCAATCTTACCAAAAATCCAATTCTTCACTCAAGAGCAAAGCATATAGAGATTCGACATCACTTCATTAGAGATCATGTTCAAAATGGAGAAGTTTCGATTCAGTTTGTTGACTCAAAGAACCAACTCGGATATATTTACAAAGCCTTTGGAGAAAAATCAATTTGAAATCATCCGTTCCGGACTCAACATCTTGAAGCTTGAAGAAGTTAAAGTCTAGAGACTCGTAGTCTCGACAATCATGGTTCTTAACTGTAAGTTATTTTATTTTCTCTTATATTAAATCTCGTAAAGGTACGATCATTTATCCATTCATAATTGATTTATGCTATCTTCAATTTCCATGAAAAGTGCAATTTTTCCTTTTCAAAAAGAGTTAATGGCAGTTATCTATTTTTGAAAAAGGCAGTTATTTTTTTTAGAATGCATCTTTTAACCTTCCTTTACAACGTTTAGCATTCCCCCATTTCAACTAAGCGATATACAGTCGGTTCCTCTTCACTTAACTCCAAAACCCTAAAAAGCATCGATCCTCCATTCATGTCTTCCTCCCTTGTTTAATCTTCGAAAAAGTTGTCATCTTTCTTGGGAAAGTCAAGCAAGGAATCTTTCGAAGACTGAGAAAGATGTCGTCTTCAAGAAAGTCTTCGAGAATCGCAAGCAGGGGACCACGAAGAATGAGTGAGGGGCCTACTCACTTTGATCTCACCGAGGAAGAGGAGTCACCAAGTCAGCAGCAGAGCCCACAACATTCTCAGCAGCGTCATTCTCCACCATCTAGTCCACAGGATGCTGGTCATCAACAAGAGGAAGAAATCATTGAAGACGCAGATCCTGTAAGAGTTCAAAAGCCCTCTTTTATTTATAAGTTTTACCGTGCTTTAAAGAGCACTGGTACTCCATTGAACTACATCGATGAGTTTCTTAAGGACAAGGGATATGGAAATGAGTACATCTTTTTGTGAAAAATGGAGAGTTTGGAAATTGCTCCTAAGGGGTTGGCGAAAAAACCCTTGCAAATATCCCAAGTGATCCGCGTGTTGGGGGATTTAATCCATAGATGGGAATGATGATGATGACAGATTGTATAGCCAATTTCAACCGAGAATGGGTGTTGCGGCGAAAATTCGAGGAAAAAGAACAGAGTTGTTTAGATCGAAGGAACATAAGGATCTATACTCCAAATTGTTGAAGCGTGGGGTGATAAACCCTAGGAGTGTGGATTTTGATTTCTTTGATGCTGTGAATGTCAATTTGAGGGAAAAGTTCAGTTTTCTTCAACTTGAACAGTTCTGTTCTGACACCACAGAAGCCTATGCTCAATTAACTGCATATTTCTATTCAAATCTTAGTTTCTTGGATGCAAATAGAATCTCTTTCAGTGTCCGAGATCAAGACTTTGTAGTGGATGTGGATATGTTGGCAGATGTTATTGGGGTTGAGAGAGGAGATATCAACCCATCGGTGTCTCTATAGCTCGTGCCACATTGGAACTTGTTAAAGACAAATGGACGAGAGGAAGGATTTCCTACTCAAGGATCGTGCGTTCAACATTCTGCTTCACAAGATTGTGATCAATTGCCTTAGACTGAAATCAACTTCCAAAAATGTTGTTTCTAACTCAGAGGCAAAGCTAATATACGCCATCAATGCTGGGAAAAAGTTTTCTCTTCCTCACACTATTATGTTCCACATGTATAGAGCAGTGGTGAAGGACAAGGGCCAACTTCCTTATCCAGGTCTTGTGTCAAAGATATTCAGACATTTGAATATTCAGCCTCCACAAATTCTCTGTGTTCGACCATGTGACAAAATGGTGGTAGGACTGAAAATGGTGTCCAAAATGCGTTTGAAAGAGCTCGACAAGGCGTTGGAGAAATTTAAGGAGAAAACCCCTGTCAAATCTCATCAAGTCTCTTCAACAGCGAAAAGAAAATAGAAGGAGCCCATGGTTACTCCATCCAAAAAGAGAAAAGCTCTCATTACTGATGAAGATGATGAGGATGACCTCACAATTTCTGCTATAGCATTGAAGAAGCTGAGTCATTCTATTCCAAAATCAATGGAACGACAAGAGAAAGAAGCGAGAGGAGAGAAAGGAAGAAAAGAAGAAGAAGAAACAGAAGAGAGGAGCAAGAAGCGAAGAAAGGAAGAAAAGGAGAAAGAAGCTGAAGAAAAATAAGCATAGGAGGAAAGGTTTGAAGAAGAAGAAGAAGAAAGAGAAAATCAAGAGGAAGGAGAGCATGAGGAACACTCTTCTCCACCTGAAGCCATGGAAACATGGGGAGATGGTGAGAACAGAGGAATGTCCTCATATCCTGTTATTAGTGAAGGAGTCAGCCGCTCTCCAATAGATCCAGAAGACATTCATGCCTCTCAATTTCCTAAGGAGGGACATGATGCTTCATCGCCAAATCTGCGTGATTATGCTGATATACCATCGTCTGCTTTTACTCCATCAGATCGTGCCGAAGCCAGTACGCAGACTGATAACTCAACAGATTTTCGCAGAATCATTGATGTTCTTTTGGAAATGCAGGGTCAGATATATGTTTTGGAAAGCGAAGTTCAGAACTTGAAGAATGCAGGACAAGCTTCTTCCGTTTCATTATCTGATCAGATCCAAGCCCTTGCTCTTCAAATTCAAGCCAATGCTAAAGGTGAAGAGGTGGATCAACTGAAGGAAGAATTGAAAAAGCTGGAAGGCATCATCCAGTCAATGGGAGATTTCCAGCTTGTTCGCGTTCCCAAGCAAACTTGACTCCATTCTATTCCCATCTCAACCTTTTTTATGATGACAAAAAGGGGGAGAGATGCGAGATTTGAAATCTTTGAACTTAAACTTGTTGAATTTTTAGTTTGTTTTGATGTTTGACTTGTGTGTCTGTGTCTGGATGAGGATTGACTAAATGTGGATTTGGATTTGACTGCTGTTTATATTAAGTACTATTGATATCTTATGAATGGCTTTACTCTCATGCAAGACTAACCTATTTTATGTGGTTGCAGATTCTAGTGTTATCATTAAGCCATTAATCTTTATGAGATATCCATATTTGCTTGAGTAATGTTTTGTAGGTCAAAGTTATTCAAATCTGCAGAAAGTTTTGTCACCATCAAAAAGGGGAGATTGTTGGAGAAATCTTTCTGGAATATTTTGAAGTTGACAAAACGTTTATATCGCTAGTATGAAGTTTTGCAGACTCTTCTATAAAATTTGAAGACCTCCGGACTACCGGACTCAAGACTTAAAGTCTATTCTCATTGACAGCTTTCTAATCCGTTGAAGAAAGGCTATCCGAACTACTTCATTAAGGATTTGGCCTTATCAACTGGAGAAGATCTCTTGGATGGATATGACATAACGGATTCCTTTATTCAAATCAAGAATGATTAAAGATCCGATGATTGGCAAAGTATTCTTGGAATGTTCTACTTATGAAACCAAGATCCCGATTGTATGGACGAGCGGATTGATGGGCTATCGACATGTTCCTTTAATAGCTCGAATAATCTTCCTAATTGATTCTGTCCAACGAGAGGATTGAAGAATTCCTTTGGTAAGTGCCAACGGGTATGATGGCACAAAGGAGTATAAAAGGAATACGTTCTAGTTGTTCGAGGTGGTGCATGATAGAAGAATTCCAAAGTCTGAAACTCTTTGATTCTTAGTCAATTCACTTACTGAGCGAAATCTTGTACACAAAAGAGAGTCTATATTTTGAGATACCTTGAGGAAGTGTGGTAGAATATCTACACCGTGGAATCAATGGAAAGCAAAGGCTGTAACATCTCTTTTGTTCATAGTGAAATCCAGCCAGTGGGCTGTCAGTGCAGAAGAGTGGACGTAGGCTTGGAATAAGCCGAACCACTATAAACCTTGTGTTCAATTTTCTCTTCCCTACTCTCTGCTTTACTTTGATCATAGTTCGATTTGTTAACTAAATGAGAGCTTCCTTTATGTTGTTTGTCTAGTATTGCTTTTATATCTCAAGAAATTATTTTTACACCTATTCACCCCCTCTGCTTAGCTATATCAATAAACAATGTGCTTATACTAACTATATCACCGTTGAAGAGGATGTGGTCAAAGACCATTCCAAAACAGATCAGCATCCACGCGCCGCTCAAGATCAATTGTTCGGATGCGCCAAATGTGTACAAACTACTCCCGGTCAAGGCTGCATATACATGTCAAAGGGTTGGACTTTTTTAGTTCATACGCTTTAAGAGACGTACATGGTCCTCTTGGATTATAAAAAAAAAAAAATCAATATCTTTCTAATTTGTACTAACTTTTTAATAAGCACAAACAGAATGCTTATAAGTCTATGTATAAATGACAAGCAAAAAACAGAAAAAAGAAAAATTCAAAGGACACTTCTCTTTTCTTGATATTTGAAAGGGCTGGGAGGAGCGACCAATTCGCCGGTGGCCTCCTTTTGGGCATTATCAAAAGGGTCCCACATTGATTACGAAATGTTAGATCCACACCGCCATGCCCACCAAAATGCAAGCCGTCAAGACATATCTCCATACGAGTTGGGCCCTGGCTAGGTAATGTAGTATGAGCCATTTAGAAGTTTGATCACAAAGTAAATTGCTCTCATGATGACGAGGAATATAAGTGACCATTCATCACTAACATTTATCTTGTATTCATCCTTACCTACCCTTATTCTTCCTCCCTTCGTTTCCCCTTTTTTAACTATGGACTTACAGATACAGGTGAACTTATTGACTGTACGCTAAAATTAGGCCTTTAGATGCAACTATATGATGGAAACGGAGGCAGGTTTCTCGAGGTCAAGACCAAAGTTCTTTTGTCGGCCTAAGCATAGAGTTCTAGTATAAATATGGGATTTTATGCGTACCGATAAATCTGAGACAGGACAGAAATGACACTGATCGAGACCAACGGCATTATCATCAATTAATCATCGGTACATATCATTAAGCTCTTTTTTTTCCGGCTACTCTAGAAAAATGATCTGTTATCTGGTCTACATAGAATCGCTTTATTCCTGATAATATCAAGTCGCCTACCTTAAAACAGATTAACACATAGTAATGCATATTCTAGACCTGATATATTGTCATCCAGAAGTTTTAAATAAATCCTAAGCCGAGTGTATCTTGAACATGTCTAAACAACATTCAGTCCTGAGTCCTCTGTTCCAGAACTTGTGGTAATATTCCTCGTAAGTGAAGCTCCTGTAAACTGCTGGATGTTCGTGGTCAATCAAGCCCTGAGCAGGTCGAATTAGGCCTTCTGGGGATGGGCAATAAAACGTTGGGATGGAGATTCTCTCAGTGTTACAGTTTACCACTGCTCTGTGAAGGACGCTCTTGTACTTGTCATTGCTAATGACCTGATTCAAGCAACAATCATGTCCAGTTCTTGGACTTGTTAGGAAAACAACTGATGAACTTGTGCAAAAAGATGGAATCAATCTTCATTGGTCAGAATAATTATGCCGATTTTGTTTCTTGTACTTAGCTAAAAGAGTTGCTACTTCCACTTTTAATAAATTGTCGTACCAAATTCTCTTCCTCATTAGCTTAGAATCTCATACTTGGACATGGTTTAAAAGAATGTAGCCAAAGTACCTGCATTTGATCTCCTATGTTGACAATGAAGGTGTTGGGGATGGGATTGACAGCAACCCATTTTCCATTTCTAAGGACTTGTAAACCAGGCACGTCGTCCTGAAGAAGGATGGTGATCAAATTTGGGTCGGTGTGGCCGGGCAACCCATAAGTGAGCTCGGGCTGTGGGCATGGTGGATAGTAGTTCATAGCCATGTGCTGACCATGCTTGCCCAAGTTCTGGCTTATGTATTCCCTTTCAAGCCCCAAGCTTTCTGATATGGCTTCCAACAGTTTGAGCACCAGTTCTCTCACTCTTGTACAATACTCACCCATCTCCTTCCTGCTTATCAAAAAGATTGAACCAGCAATGCAGTTAAGGCGTGCCCACTGATTATATCGGTCAAGACACTTGAAGTTCGGATCGGGAACTTTTAGGCGGGCTGTTTCGTACTTCCACGACATGGTAGTCATAAAAAATCAGTCGAAAGTACCATTCTCTTTTTCTTAATTCTGATTGGCCCACGCCTAGTTTGAATCAGTATTGTCTGTTGGTGAAGGGTGTGCTCTACCCCTTATTTTCTTCGGTCTTACATTTTTTTCTGTTGAGAGATTCTTGATGTTGCTCTCTTTTTTGTTTGGCAAATATCAGACTTTAGAAACTACAGCAAGCAAGCTTTTAACTTTCCAGACTTCATAGGAGAAAGCTTGTGAAATCCTCATGATCAACATGAATCTTCCAACGGTTGAATATTACAAAGATCATGTGCGTCTACATATTTCCCTTTTTTCTATTTAGAAGGAAGCCCCATCTCATATGGTAATTATCTTCGGCCTATGAAATAGAAACCTTTTGGATCAAATAAGATCCGATCCTAATAGAAATTGCTCACGTGTGATAATAGGAATAATCAAACTCATTGGACATCTTATAAAGGCGCATAAGCTCATTCTCTAACCACTAAGCCATCCCAATCGAGAAGATATATTAAAAGAAGACATCACCAAATGCTGAACATTTGAGTCAAAATAAACAAATCGCATGTTGAGAATAAGCTTTGTTTTTTACCTGAATGATGGAGGATTGGTCGGCCACTCATGCATGTACTCTTCAAGAGGGTAGCAATGGAGTCTCAAGAAGTCCCTCCAGTTAGACACCGTCTCTGTCTTGAGATTAAAGCTAGTCGAAAGCCTGGTCGATTTCGTCGGGTCATCGGAGTAATTCTTCAGCCTCTCGCTCTCCGGCAACTGGAAAAATTCCCTGGCTATGTTCATGATGGCCTGCACCTTCTCTTCCGGTATCCCGTGGTTCTTGATCTGCCAAAGAATATGTTGAGCAGAATCACATGAGACAGGGCAAAAACTCATCATGGGATGATCAGATATCAAGTCTTAAGTGACACCCTTTCGCTTACTTAGCATATTTAAGCCGACGCACAGAGTGATATACAAATGTCGCACCTGAAAGAAACCATCTTGTTGACATGCTCGACCAATCTGTCTTATGATATCATCACGGTTGGGACCAGAGAGCCTTGGAGATCTACGAGAGGGATGGAGGAGGCATCTGAGGCCTCGACATCAGTGAGGTTCGGCCGGTCAGCCTCGGACCGGATGTAATTGTCGGGCACACGGTCGATGCCGGACGCGAGGTCCGTGAGCAAGACCTTTGCAGCAGCTGGAGCCATGTACCGCAGCACTGCAATTATTGCTTGGTGGACACAACAAATTTTGTATTTATAAAGAAATATATGATTTTTTTTTTTTTTTTTGGAACAGAAAGAAATATATGATTGAAAAACTAAAAAAAATATATATAAATACCTCTCTTCCCATGTGGTCAGTATATAAATTCTGACTGATTTCTTTTCTTTTTTTTCCTTTTATGCCGTTTTCGGTGCGGACCTGATATTTAATGTAAAAGTGGGATGGTTGCAGACATCTATGACTTGAGCTTATCATGATGGAGCTTGCCTGCCCCATTTAAATTGCTCAGTGTTTCGTGTCATCACATCAACATGCTAAGCATTATGCAAGAAATGCACAAGTTCGTTTTCGAACGCTTCTAATTTCGTGTTTAGGCCGTCCCTTTTGAAAGACGATCATCCTTTTTTTTCTAATTTCTCATTTACACGTTTCCATCTAGAAAGGAAGAGGGCGATTACGTAAGGGAATCCGTCACCAGCCTTACCTCAGCCAAACTGGAATTAGTCTCGAGGCAGTTGCGCCTTGTTGATTTGAAAAGGATGCAAGAGAAACAAATTCGTACTTTTCTCGTTCTCACCAAATCGTCGACCTAAAAAGCAGAATATGACGTCATCGGTTTGATGTGAGACCGCCGACGTCAGCATAGAATATGCTCTACAGCTGTTTAGCTGTATTAATCATGCCAACGAATACTTTGATTGCCATCGTGGTTACATGGGGACCGCGTGGGGATGACGAGATGACGGGTGACGGACAGATGTTTCATTTATATATCGATGGAAACGTGGAAAGAGAAAAAAGTGAAAAACGGAAACTTAACGTTGACGAGAGAACATTCAGGTCCGCAGGGAATCCACGTTGACGAGAGAGGTCAAAGATTTGAAAGACCTTCAGGTCGGCAGGGAATCCGCGAGAAGAGTCCTCGTGGGATCCACAATTCTGGAGAGAAAAAGAGACGCTATTTTGAAAAAATTTCAGTCGGACCCGAGAAGCAACCGGGGAGGTGAGCGGCTTCGAGCCGCGGAAGTTGTCGTCGACCTCCGCCTCCTTTGATGCCGCCGCCGCCGCCGCCGCCTCCTCCTCGCCGCCCTCTCAGCTCCCGCTGGCCTCCAAGGTCCAGCGGCTAGCGGACGATGTCCAGGTTTTTCCGAAACACTCCGATCCTCTCGCGCTCTGTTTTTGGCTCCCGATTGAGTCGGGGGATTTGCCTGTTTGGAATGTTTGCTTCTTGCTTCGGTCGATTCTTTCTCTGTTGCCGAGCTCTGAGAAGAGCGATTTGCGGATGCAGCTTGCGAGGCAGGATTACTTGGAGCTGAGACAAGAGGCAAGCGAACTGCAGGGATATTCCAACGCGAAGCTCGATCGAGTCACGCGCTACCTCGGCGTTCTCGCCGACAAGACGCGGAAACTAGGTGAGGCGGTGCGGCGTCTGTTGTGCCTCGATGCGCGTTTGCTTTCTTATTTCGGTTTTTGACAGGTTCTGTGCTTTGTGTCAGATCAAGTCACCCTTGAAGGCGAGGCTAGGATAGCACCGCTTGTCAGTGAGAAGAGGAAGTTGTTCAATGAGTTGTTGACATCCAAAAGTCAGTCTTTGGTTTCTTAATTGAGTTTTCCCACTTTCCACACGAAGCATGTGGAGCGGAAGTATTTGGATACATGAGCCGATAATTAAGAAAATTTCTAGTTTGAATTGCAATTCATTTTCGGGATAATGTTCCTGTCGGATGGATGGGTAGAGATAGCTTGCTTGTATGGCAATTTTGCAGTGTGTAGTAGGAGGACAAAACTTGAGTTTAACGAGTAAGATCGAGTTGGAATATGACTGATAGAGTTTTGGCGATGAAGTGCAGATTAACTTGAGATCGCACTGTTAGCTGGCAGTTTGTGATGTATTTTAGTGATCATTGTTAGTCTGAAAAATTGAACTGTTTGTTAGTTTAGGACTGATTATACCTCAGAGATTCATTAATCTGTAAACGGAGGCTAGATATCAAGAACGTAAATGATTTTTTACTCTGTGTATCTTCTTCATCCTCTGTTAGGATCAGTTTGATACTTTAATTGATATTTACATAGAAATTGAATCTCTTGGATTAAACTAATGGAAGAACTCCCAAAAAATATGATTTTCAGACAAGAGTCCAGTCACCTCTTGATTAAACTAATGGAAGAACTCCCAAAAAATATGATTTTCAGACAAGAGTCCAGTCACCTCTGTGTATCTTCTTCGTCCTCTGTTAGGATCAGTTTGATACTTTAATTGATATTTACATAGAAATTGAATCTCTTGGATTAAACTAATGGAAGAACTCCCAAAAAATATGATTTTCAGACAAGAGTCCAGTCACCTCTGATATAATTTCCATTTGGACTCCTTTCACATCATCAATTCACCATTGATTGCCCAATCACTAGATTGGTCGACCTAAGTTATACTAATAGTGTTTAAGTGAGAAGGACGATCATCTTCAACCATTTGGTTGGCTATGAGTGCAGGAGGTGCACACACGTTAATTAACTGTTTGGTTTAGAAGTTGGGCTATTTGTTAGTTAGTTGCTGAGGGACTATAGTTCAATTGGTTACTCTCTAATGGAAGCACAAGAATCGATCAAGATAGGGAATTCCTCTGTTCTTTGTGTGTTCTCTTCTCTTACTATAATAATTTGTTTCAACAACTCTTCTCTTCAATTTCCAGTCCTCCCTTTTTGAGGCTATACAAAGTTTTTTGGTCAGAAATTTATGGGTATTTTCCTTTCCTATAATGATTTGAAGATGCTTTTAATTTCAGGGAACATAAAGGTATTCTGTCCTTCGAGACCATTATTTGACAATAAAGGTCCCTTTGCTGTAGAATTACCTGGTGATCTTACTATCCATGTCGACACTGGTGATGAGACTAGTACCAATCCTAAGAAGGATTATGAATTCGATAGGGTGTATGGACCTCATGTTGGATAGGGTGAGCTAGAAAATGATTAATTTTGTTACATAACAGGCAGCATTTGAAATTTTTCTTGGTATATACTAGCTACATGGCTGGTTTGCATGGAGGTTTGTTATCTTACAGTAGGACTGGTGCATGTGCAGCTGATATATTTAATGATGTTCAACTGTTGGTTCAATCATCTTTGGATGGATTTAACATGTCAATATTTGCTTATGGACAAAGTAACTCAGGAAAGACGCACACTATGGTCTCTCTCTCTCTCTCTCTCTCTCTCTCAAACATGCTCCCACTGAATATTATCTCCCTATGAGCTAAATATCCAAATATTTTGGTATGGCTTTTTGGATAAAGTATTTTGTTTTTCATTCTTATTGCATTCAATAGGGTACTGATCTGGAATGAGGATGTGTTTTGTGAATTATGCATGTATGGCTGCCATTACGGGCACGGTCCATTAATGCAGATACTTCTGTCAGATATTGGTCTTATGTCATGTCTGAATTTAAGGAGCTAAAAGTTCTTCTGCTTGCATTTCTTAGATCTGATTGTCATTGGTTTGATCTTTGGCAATCATAGTTATCTGAACGGGGGCCTTTGTAACATTATGATGAACCACGTTCACCCACCATGTCATTCCACAAATTCTGATATAGAAGTTGACATGATAGTGTTTTTTTATGCTTTTCAGGAAGGATCTAGCCATGATCGTGGTCTGTATGCTCGTTGTTTTGAGGAGTTCTTCGATTTAGCGAATTCAGATGCAACTGCTACATCTAGATATGACTTTTCTGTCACAGTTTTTGAACTCCACAATGAACAGGTTTCTTTTCTTTTTACTCACCATAAATAGCTTCAAGTTAGGTGTTCTGAATGTGTACGTTTCATCTTGATGTAATCGTGCTTCCACATGCTTATTTATGTAGTACGGGATTTGGTGCATGAATCAGGAAGAAAATTCATCGAAAATCTGCATGGGATCTTCGGATTTTTTTGTCGAACTTACACAGGAAAAGGTCGACAATCCATTGAATTTTTTGAAGGTTCTGAAAGATGCATTTCAAAGTCGAGGAAATGATGTTTTGAAGTTCAATGTTTCTCACTTGTATGGTTTGAATTCCACACACCCTCTCTTGTTGCTTTTCTGGGTTTTGTGCTTTCTTGATATATTATGATGATAGTGTTAGCTAGAAACTTCATTTTGCTGAAGGGTGAATAAGTGTGCATTTTTTTTTTCTTTTTGAAAGAATTAAAAAATAATTCTGTGAGGATACAAAGAGTGAAAAATAAATTTGAGCAATTAGTACAGATATACTGATAACTCTATAAAAATAGAGTTATTTTACCTATTTTAGGCAGTAATTAATGCATTATATGTGAGAAAATATTTGGATTTCCTTCTGATTATTTGAATTTTCCTTATTTATGCAGAATAATGAGATATGAAGAGGATAAGGAAAAGAATTGTAACTATCAGGAATTCAAATAAAAGTAGCAGTGGAAGATGGATATCAAATCAGGAAATTCTTGATTTTGTTCCCTAATGTTATCTGCAAGTATTGGGAGATAGATATTTTAGATTTCCTATAAATAGGAAGAGAGAGTAGCTAGGGTGAGAGTTAGATCGTTTTATTTTATTTTATTCTTTTGAGAGTTTTTTAAGTATTTTGAAGAGAAGACAAAAGTGGTGACAGAATTCTTGTCCTTTAATTCAAGATGCTTGGGTTTGATCTATATTTTTATTTCTTCTTCTACTATGTTCTAATTTTCTTTTGTTAGGCTACGATGTAGCCTAACCATGATGATATGAATTTCATGATTTTTATGTTTTACAATTGATTTTATTCATATGAGTTATATATTATTGCGTTTAATGCTTTTGAGTGACTGGCCACCACTTGAATGATCTGATGTGCATGTTTGAGACTGAGAGGTGATAATATGCAATTGCTCATTATAATATATAACCATGAATTAAACGTGGATAGAAATATACCGCGTTATTTGTGTAGCTTTCGGTGATAAGGTGATCCAAAAGACTCATTGTAAACCGGGAATATTCATAGTTTTTAATGCACTAATGTTTATTTTAATTCACATAGAGATATAGTGGATTAATAAGCTGAGTAGGTTTGCTATACCTAGAGATATGATAGTAAATAGATTAGGAAATTCCGCTATCACATGTTTGCTATCGTTCTTGTACTCATAATAATATGAAATTCATATATAGTGATTATGGTGAAATCGGATGCTCTAACATATTTATCTGATTGATTTTACTGCATTTAGTCTTCAAAGTCTTCAAGTTTCGTTTTTAATTTATTCTTAATTATTTTTGATCTATTAGATAAATTTTAGAATTAATCTATTTTAGTATTTAATTAGTTTATTAATCATCGATCTTCGTGGGACGATACTTTATCTCATCATTATATTATTTGTTCGATACGTGCACTTGCATTTAGAATTTTACGAACAAGTTTTTGGCGCCGTTGCCGGGGATCGTTTGTTTAATACTAATTAATATTGATACCAGATAATTCTAAGTTTAATCTAGCTTTCGTTTTGTTTTATTTTTAAGGGTGTACATCGGTTTATGACATGTAGCCAACAAGGGAAACTTGTTGAGCTTGATCCAGAAATCGAGCGTACATTCAAAAGACAACTAAGAGTACAGAGAAATCACGCTAAGATGGCAGACGGTGAGAATGAAAATCCACGTAAACTCTTAAGAGATTATGCTGCGCTAATAGTTCAAGGCACCACATCAAGTATCATAAGACCTGCAATTCAAGCAAACAACTTTGAGATTAAGTAGTCACTTATTCAGATGCTTCAACAATTAGTGCAATTTAGTGGGCTACCAAGCGATGACCCAAATGCTCACATCGATGCTTTTCTTGAAATCTGTGACACCATTAAATATAATGGAGTTATAGATGATGCTATTAGAATGAGATTATTTCCATTCTCTCTTAGAGACAAAGCTAAGAGTTGGCTTTCTTCTCTTCCTGCAGGATCAATTACTATATGGAATGATGTGGCTCAGAAATTTCTTGGTAAGTTCTTTTCACTTGCAAAGTCTGCAAAGATGTGTAACGATATTACTAATTTTATGCAGATGGATAATGAATCATTATATGAAGCATGGGAAAGATTCAAAGAATTTCTTAGGAGATGCCCACATCACGGACTACCCGTATGGATGCAGGTACAAACTTTTTATAATGGCTCTAGTGCAAATCTTCGTTCTATGATTGATGCAGCTGTAGGGGGACTTTAAATAATAAAACACCAAAAGAAGCCTACAATCTATTAGAGGAGATGTCGTCCAATAGTTATCAGTGGCCTACTGAGAGATTACCAATGCGAAAAGTTAGCGGAGTTCATGAAGTGGATGCTTTTGCTGCAATTGCTGTACAATTTGAAGTAATCAACAAAAAGCTTGATAATATGAGTAGTTCAGCCATGAAAATTCACAATTTGACATGTGATTTTTGTGGTGGAGGACATGTTAGCACTGAGTGTCAGGTAGGTAATACTTTCAAACAACCTAGTGAAAATTCTAACTTTGTTGGGAATTTTAACAGGTCACGAATAATCCCTACTCCAACACATACAATCCAGATGGCGCAATCATCCAAATTTTTCATGGAATAATCAGAATGTGATGAGACCACGGATTCAAACAATCAGAAGATACAAAGTCAAATTTGGAAGACATAGTCACCAAACTTGCTAACACAACTCATGACTTCATCAAAAGCACGGATGTGAGATTTCAAAACCAAGAGGTTTCAATTAGAAATTTGGAGATGCAAGTGGGTCAGTTAGCAAGCATGATATCGTAAAGGCAACGGGGTTCTTTGCCGAGCAACACAGAAAAAAAATCCAATTAAAAACATAAAGGTTATTACCCCGAGAAGTGGTAAACAAGTGGGAGAAGAAGAGATTTTCAGAGACAAGGAAGAGGTGGTCAATAAACAATCAAAAGAGACAAGCAAGAGTAAACTTTTTCCAGATAATCCCAAGCCATATGTGCCGCCAATTCCATTCCCCTCGGTGACTCAAAGAAGACAAAATAGATAAGCAATTTTCTAAATTTCTTGATATATTTAAAAAATTGCACATTAACATTCCTTTTGCATATGCTTTAACGCAAATGCCTAGTTATGCAAAAATTTTGAAGGAGATTTTGGCAAACAAAAGGAACCTGGAGGATTAAGAAACTGTGAAGTTAAATGAGAAGTGTTCAGCCATCCTACAAAACAAATTGCCTCCGAAATTAAAAGATCCAGGAGTTTTACTATTCCTTGCACTATTGGGGATTCTTATTTTGAAAAAGCATTATGTGATTTAGGTGCAAGTATTAATCGATGCCTTATTCAGTTTTCAAGAAATTAGGATTGGGCGAGGTAAAAACAACCACAGTGTCACTTCAACTGGCTGATCGATCAATTAAATATCCAAGAGGTATTGTGGAAGATGTTTTGGTAAAAGTTGACAAATTTAACTTTCCTGCAGATTTCATAGTTCTTGACATGGAGGAAGATTTTGAGGTACCACTTATCTTAGGTTGACCTTTTCTAGCAACAGGAAGAGCTCTTATTGATGTACAACAGGGGGAGTTGATCCTTAGAGTTCAAGATGATCTTGTTTCATTTAATGTTTTTAAAGCAATGAAATATCCATCTGATGATAATTCTTGTTTTAGAGTTGAGACAGTTGACAAGTTGGTGAATAAAATTTTTCAAAAAAATATTTTTGAAGATCCACTTGAAGCATGTCTGATTCAACTAAGGGACAAAGATATTCAGAATGAGGAGATAAATGAGTACGCAAATTTCATGAAGGCAATTCCACCATATTCAAGGCAAAAGGCAATTAAATTTGAGGAGTTAGGACAACATATTACAAAGCCTAAACCATCAATTGAAGAGCCTCCAATTCTTGAACTCAAACCCTTACCTTCTCATTTGAAATATGCTTATTTAGATGGAGTTTCTTCTTTACCGGTAATTATATCTTCTTCTTTGACAGATTTAATGGAGGAGAAATTGCTCAGAGTATTAAGAGAGCATAAAGGTGCAATTGGATGGAAAATAGCTGATATCAAGGGAATTAGTCATTCAATTTGCATGCACAAAATTTTGATGGAGGAGCAATATAAACCCACTATCCAACCTCAGAGGCGTTTGAACCCGAAGATGCAAGAAGTAGTGAAAGCTGAGGTAATTAAGCTACTTGATGCAGGTATCATCTATCCTATCTCTGATAGTTCTTGGGTAAGTCCTGTACAAGTTGTGCCAAAGAAATGTGGTATGACTGTTCAGAAAAACGACAACAATGAATTGATTCCAACGAGAACAGTTACTAGGTGGCGTGTGTGTATGGATTATAGAAAATTGAATGATGCCACTAGAAAAGATCACTTTCCTTTACCATTTATTGATCAGATGTTAGAAAGACTTGCAGGGCATGGATTTTATTGCTTTCTAGATGGATATTCAGGGTATAATCAGATTTCTATTGCACTAGAAGATCAAGAGAAAACTACTTTTACTTGTCCCTATGGTACTTTTGCTTTTAGAAGAATGCCATTTGTTCTTTGTAATGCACAAGCTACTTTTCAAAGATGCATGATGGCTATTTTCTTTGATATGGTTGAAAAATATATTGAGATTTTCATGGATGATTTTTCCGTTTTTGGCCTATCATTTGATTCTTGTTTAAATAATTTGGATTTGGTCTTACAAAGATGTGAGGAGACTAACCTTGTTTTGAATTGGGAGAAGTGTCACTTTATGGTGCAGGAAGGAATAGTGCTTGGGCATAAAATTTCTCGAAACGGAATAGAAGTCGATCGAGCCAAAGTGGAGGTCATTGCAAAATTACCTTCGCCAACATCTGTGAAACTTGTTAGCGGATTTTTGGGGCATGCAGGATTTTACAGGCGATTTATAAAAGATTTTTCAAAAATTGCTAAACCTCTTTCTAATCTTTTGGAAAAAAATGCTCATTTTAATTTTTCCGTTGAATGCATGCAGGCTTTTAACACTTTAAATGAGAAGTTAATATCAGCACCAATTATGGCAGCACCAAATTGGGATTTACCTTTTGAGCTAATGTGTGATGCTAGCGATTCTGCAATAGGAGCTGTTTTGGGACAAAGGAATAATAAATTTTTTCGAAGCATATACTATGCCAGTCAAACCTTGTCAGGTGCACAATTGAATTATTCAACAACAAAAAGGAACTTCTGGCGGTAGTATTTCCTTTTGATAAATTTTGTTTTTATTTAATTGGCTCAAAAGTTATAGTTTATTCGACCACTCGCTCTTAAGTATCGCTTGAAAAGAAAGAATCAAAACCCAGGTTGATCGGTGGATTCTATTGTTTGTAAGAATTTGATTTGGAAATCAAAGATAAGAAGGGGACTGAAAATCTAATTGCAGATCACTTATCAAGTATTCCAAATTCAAAGGAAGATGTAAGACCAATTTTGGAAGAGTTTCCTAATGAGAAATTTTTTTCCATCAAGTCAATTTCTTGGTATGATGACTTTGTAAACTATTTGGTAAGTAATGTTCTTCCTCCTGAATTATCATATCAACAGAAGAAAAAAATTCTTTTATGATGTTAAAAATTATTTTTGGGAAGAACCTTTCTTGTTTAAAGTATGTGCGAGATCAGGTCATAAGGAGATGTGTTCCAGATGAAGAGAAGGCAAACATTCTACATCATTGTCATGATGGAGAGGCAGGTGGCCATTTTGGTGCCACAAAAACTGCAGCTAAGATTTTACAATTTGGATTTTATTGGCCTACACTTTATAAAGATGCATACTCCTATCTAGCTTCATGTGATAGGTGTCAAAGAACTAGAAATATTTCAAGAAAAATGAGATGCCTTTAAACAATATTATTGTGTGTGAATTATTTGATGTTTGGGGTATTGATTTCATGGGACCCTTTACACCTTCTTATGGAAATTTATATATTTTAGTGGCTGTGGAGTATGTGTCTAAGTGGGTAGAAGTTGTAGCATTGCCAACAAATAATGCTAAGGTTGTGGTGAAATTTTTGAAGAAAAATATTTTTACCCGATTCGGCACTCCTAAGGCAATCATAAGTGATAAGGGGGCAAATTTTTACAACAGGCAATTTGAAGCACTTTTGAGTAAATATGAAGTCACACATAAGGTTGCAACCCCTTATCATCCTCAGACTAGTGGTCAAGTAGAGATTTCAAATAGGGAAATCAAGAGAATTTTAGAAAAAAACAGTAAATGCCTCTAGGAAAGATTGGTCAATAAAACTTGATGATGCACTTTGGGCCTATAGGACAGCGTTCAAAACTCCAATTGGAATGTCTCCATTTAGGCTAGTATATGGAAAGGCTTGTCATTTACCAGTGGAATTAGAGCATAAAGCATATTGGGCATTGAAATTTCTGAATTTTGATATGCGATCTGCGGTGAAGAAAGATTATTGCAATTGAATGAATTGGAGGAATTTCGCAATGAGGCTTATGAAAATTCTAAGTTGTACAAGGAGCGTACAAAGAAATGGCATGACAAACACATATTCAGTAGAGAGTTTAAAATTGGTCAAAAAGTCTTACTTTATAACTCTCGTCTTAAACTTTTTCCAGGAAAGTTGCGATCTAGATGGTCTGGTCCTTTTATAGTTACACAAGTATTCCCATATGGAACAGTTGAAGTTGCGCATGACACTGAGGGCACATTCAAAGTGAACGATCAACGTTTGAAGCCCTACTTTGAAGGTGGTTACAACAAGCAGAAGAACACCATTGAACTTCATCCTCCAGAATAGCGACGTCTGAGATAGTTTGGCTGAAAACTATAAAACAAGCGCTTCTTGGGAGGCAACCAAAGCATTTTAATTATGTTTTTATTTATTTTTAAGTTTATTTTTGCAAAAAAAAAAAAAAAAAGATTAACTTTTCTCTGTTTTATCCAAGTTAATTTTTAGGGAGCACATTTCAAGAGTTTAATCATCAAGATCATCTATGGACTTATCCTACAACCAGGGAAGTTTTCTTCTTCCTATTCTATTTTTCGCATTGAGGACACTGCTTCATTCAAGTTTGGGGGGAAGACAAATTTTTGGATAATTTTTTATCATTATTGCTTTCCTGGTTGTGAATTTTTATGATTCTTAGGAAAATTTAAATTTTATTTAAACTTGCAATTGATGTGTGAGTTAATCTTAATTCTGATTATGTTGATCCACTTACTGAGCACTAAAAGTCCTTACTTTTTGAATTATGTGTAAATCTAGAGAACATTCATGTGAAATATGTGATTTTCCTAGATTTCACCCAAATCTTAGAATTTGTTTGATTTTCTCTTAAGGCGAAATCCTAAACTAAATCTAACGAGAAAATGATATAGGCAGTTTTGGATCGATTGAGCCTTTCAAGCCAACCCTGTTTATTTATCCCTAGTCACCCCGTTGAGCCTTAATTATTACCCAATTTTTCATTGGCACCCATATATGTTTAGCCTAGCCGTGATCAAATTATATCCTTATCCCATGCCGTATGAACACATTGATTTTCTTTTGGGATAAAAAAAAAATTATTTGAGCTTGATAGGAATTTGGGAGGAATGATGGAGTATTAAAAAAAAAAAAAAAAAAGGAAGTGATTGCTATGGTTGTTTGGGGTGTATTGTCAAAAAAATTTGCTTTTATGGTTCTCTATCCAACTTTCAATTGAGTGGGCCTTTTGGATACTCAATGGGTTGGAAATTTTCATGTTATATTAGGAGGGACTTTGGGAGAAACTCCACCATAAAGCAATTCAAAAAAAAAAAAAAAAAAAAAAAAACGAAAGAAAAAAAAAAAATGGTGATATATGGTGTCAGAAAAATTATCTTGAAGGGGTGAAATTGGACAGTGACATTGGCTCTAATTAGATCCTAGAAATTAACGTGTTGATGGGTGATTTGAGCTTAAAATTCCCATTATCTCACCTTTAGCCCAACCTTACATTACAACCCAAGAAAAGTCCTATTGATTTTTGGTTAGATGATTAGCTTACATTAGTGGAGAGAGGAATGAAAAGCAAACTTATGAGATTTGGTCATAATTATAGAGAATTTTTTAGACATTACATATCGATGTGAATTTACCTAGATTGCATTTGAATTGAAAAGATGAGGACTCACACACATACTTGGATGACATAGTTAGAATTTGTCTTAACTTATAAATCCATTTCAATGTTTGGATGAAATTTGTGTTTTTCTTTGAATTGTGAATTTGAGCAATTAAGGAAAGATGTCATGGAGAAGGTTGTTAGGTTGAGTATGTGTTATGTCTTACTTTTGCTCGAGGACTAGCAAAATGTTAAGTTTGGGGGTTTGATAACTCTATAAAAATAGAGTTATTTTACCTATTTTAGGCAGTAATTAATGCATTATCTATGAGAAAATATTTGGATTTCCTTCTGATTATTTGAATTTTCCTTGTTTATGCAGAATAATGAGATATGAAGAGGATAATGAAAAGAATGATAACTATCAGGAATTCAAATAAAAGCAGCAGTGGAAGATGGATATCAAATCAGGAAATTCTTGATTTTGTTCCCTAATGTTATCTGCAAGCATTGGGAGATAGATATTTTAGATTTCCTATAAATAGGAAGAGAGAGTAGCTAGGGTGAGAGTTAGATCCTTTTTTTTTTATATTCTTTTGAGAGTTTTTTAAGTATTTTGAAGAGAAGACAAAAGTGGTGACAGAATTCTTGTCCTTTAATTCAAGATGCTGGGTTTGATCTATATTTTTATTTCTTCTTCTACTATGTTCTAATTTTCTTTTGTTAGGCTACGATGTAGCCTAACCATGATGATATGAATTTCATGATTTTTATGTTTTACAATTGATTTTATTCATATGAGTTATATATTATTGCGTTTAATGCTTTTGAGTGACCGGCCACCACTTGAATGATCGATGTGCATGTTTGAGACTGAGAGGTGATAATATGCAATTGCTCATTATAATATATAACCATGAATTAAACGTGGATAGAAATATACCGCGTTATTTGTGTAGCTTTCGGTGATAAGGTGATCCAAAAGACTCATTGTAAACCGGGAATATTCATAGTTTTTAATGCACTAATGTTTATTTTAATTCACATAGAGATATAGTGGATTAATAAGCTGAGTAGGTTTGCTATACCTAGAGATATGATAGTAAATAGATTAGGAAATTCCGCTATCACATGTTTGCTATCGTTCTTGTACTCATAATAATATGAAATTCATATATAGTGATTATGGTGAAATCGGATGCTCTAACATATTTATCTGATTGATTTTACTGCATTTAGTCTTCAAAGTCTTCAAGTTTCGTTTTTAATTTATTCTTAATTATTTTTGATCTATTAGATAAATTTTAGAATTAATCTATTTTAGTATTTAATTAGTTTATTAATCATCGATCTTCGTGGGACGATACTTTATCTCATCATTATATTATTTGTTCGATACGTGCAGTTGCGTTTAGAATTTTATGAACATATACCGTAATGTCTATTGTTATCAATTACCTTTTCAATGGATCCAAAATAATTTCTGACCAAAAAAACAATTAGTACAGATATACCGTAATGTCTTCTGTTAAAGCACTTTAATACAGAATTTCTGGCCCCTGTGAATATTTCTATTGTTTGTCATCAAAAAGAGGAAAAAGCACTGAATTTTTGCAGGTGCGTGTCTTTATCTTATTTAGGCCAATGATGCGAGGAAGGATTTGTATGATAAAGAGAAAGAATTACAAGATGTTAAACAAGAGGTTTTGGGGCTAAAACAAGCGTTGAAAGATGCAAATGATCAATGTGTCCTTGTTGGATTATAATGTCTCAAGTTGCTGTTTTCTGTTTTGTTCTTTTTTTTTTTTTTTTTTTACTCTGTTTTCTGTTCTGTTTTCTGCTCTGTTTTCCTCTGTTTTTTTTATTAAAAAATAGCCAAGTTCAATTTAGTTATTTATTTAGTGTTTTTGTTATTTTCTAGGAAGTTAATAGCACGTTTGTGTGCAGTTATGTGTTGCACGTACGTGAGCAGTTTTTGCTTTGTTTAAGTTGTCCCGTACTTGACAGTTTCCTTTAGAAACAGACGTATGCAAGTTTGTGTTCTGTTTCTCTGCGCTTCTCTTCCTCATCAC
The DNA here is from genome assembly GCF_016545825.1 of Eucalyptus grandis. NCBI lineage: Eukaryota > Viridiplantae > Streptophyta > Magnoliopsida > Myrtales > Myrtaceae > Eucalyptus > Eucalyptus grandis. The sequence goes on along the minus strand of NC_052615.1, from coordinate 27,419,843 downwards.
AAAAATATAGCTTCTGGTTTTCTATCTTCTTGTTTACTGTTTTGATCAGTAACAACGGTGGTATCGGAGCGTGTATGATCTTGAGGGACTGTGAAGTGAAGCAAGTATCGAAGTGTAAAGAAGTTAAAGGGTGATGGAGACAGGGTCGAGTGGTTTCTCTGCGATGGCTTCTCCAGTATTTACTGGAGAGAATTATCAAGCATGGGCTGTCAAGATGACGGCATTTTGGAGGGTCATGATTTGTGGGAAGCTGTGGAGGATGATTATGAGGTTGCTCCACTTCCAGACAATCCAACTTTGAATAAGATAAAGTACCATAAAGAGAGAATCACAAGGAAGGCCAAGGCAAAGTCATGCCTGTACGCTGCTATTTCACCCACTATCTTCACAAGGATCATGAGATGTGATTCTGCAAAGGCAATATGGGATTTCTTGAAGGATGAATACGAGGGAGATGAGAAGATAAGAGGCATGAAGGTGCTGAATCTCTTGAGGGAATTTGAGAGACAGCGGATGAAGGATTCAAAGTTAGTGAAGGAGTACTCTGATAGGTTGGTTGGGATAGCTGAAAAAATCAGAGTTTTAGGGACTGACTTGAAGGATGAAAGGCTTGTTCGAAGATTCTGTGTCTCTTCCGAGAGAAGTTCGAAGCCACCATAGCGTCTCTGGAAAATACAAGAGACTTATCTGATATAAAGCTTGCAGAATTGTTAAATGCTCTGCAGGCACAGGAGCACAGAAGACTGATGAGAAGAGAAGAGTTTGTAGAGGGTGCGCTACAAGCTAGAGTGAAGTCAAATGATGGAGGCAAAGGAAGAAATGGATTCAGTCCGAGAAAATGCTGGTGACTCCAAGTTTGTAGCAAAAGAAGGAAATTCTGGTGGGTCTAGCAAATGGAAGATGAACAAAAGCCTTGTCAATACTTTGTGGCGGAACTAATCATCAGTTTTTAGATGTTGGAGAAAGCCATGCTAGATGCGAAGATGTCACAAGTTGGGTCACATGGAAGCCATCTGCAAAGAAAAATTACCAAGCGGGAAAAGCCCACGTAGCGGTGAATGAAACGAGGAAGAGCACTTGTTTGTAGCTTCTTTTTCTGAATCTTTTGTTGGGAATGATGCATGGCTGGTGGATAGTGGCTGTACCAATCATATGACTAGCAATTGAAGCTATTTAGGAGTCTAGACAGGTTAGTTAGGTCCAGAGTCAGAATTGGCAATGGACAGTATATTGAAGTGCAAGGGAAGGGTACAGTGACTATTGAAGGAAATCAGGAGGTGAAGCTGATCAGTGATGTGCTCTTTGTGCCAAATATTGACCATAATCTGTTAAGTGTTGGTCAATTAGTTGAGAAGGGCTATAAAGTGAAGTTCGAAGGGAAGGAATGTCTTATTAATAATGCAGATAGCAAAGAAGTGCTAAGAATTCCAATGGAGGACAAGAGTTTCATGTTCAAGCCACAAGAGATGCAACAAATGGCTTTAAAGTGCAAAGAAGAAAATGCAGAGATATGGCATAAAAGACTTGGGCATGTTCACAGGAAGAGCATGTTGTTTATGCAGAAAAATAGCTTAGCAGATGACTTGCCAAGTTTGGAGGAGGAATTTCCACAGTGCAGAACTTGTCTTCTTGGCAAGCAAGCCAGATTTCATTTCAAAGGAGGAGGCTGGAGAGCATGTGAGAAGCTGCAATTGGTCCACACGGATCTATGCGGACCTATGTCTGAGTCTTCTCTCAATGGTAGCAGGTATTTCATTACCTTCACTGATGATATGACTAGGATGAGTTGGATTTATTTTCTGCGAGCCAAGTCTGAAGTTGCTGAAGTTTAAAGCCCTAGTTGAGAATCAGAGTGGGAAGAAAATTAAAATGCTCGGTCGATAATGGTTTGAGTATACCGCTCACAAGTTTAAGTTGAATTGTGAGCAAGCATGAATTGTGCAGCAGTTCAGCTCCCTATTCACCTCAACGAGAATGGGGTCGGTGAGAGGAAAAACAAGTATTATGGAGATGGCCAGATGTATGATGCATGAGAAGATGTTGCCTAAGAAGTTCGGGCTGAAGCGACTATCTTGCAGTGTTCTTGTTGAACAGATTGCCCACAAAGGCCTTAGAGAGGTCAACACCTTTTGAAGTACGGTATGGTGTTAAACCTTCTGTAAAAATTTGAAGGTTTTGGGTGTTTGTGTTACACTCATGTTCCCGAGGTCAAGAGGGACAAGCCGGATAAGAAGGCGAGTTGGGAATCTTCATTGGGTCTGATCTCCAATCAAAGGCTTACAGAATTTTTCACCTTATGACAGGGAAGGTGACTTTAAGCGAGATGTTGTTTTCTAGAGGAAGATGAGTGGAATTGGATGGAAGGAAGGAATGCGAAAAGCAGCGGTTCAAAAAACAACCCACAAACAGATGTAGAGGTTGATGAAGTTATAGATGGATTGGAAGACAAGTGTGGATGATTTACAGTGAGGGGCACAAGGTCACTTGCTGAAATCTATGAAAGAAGCAATGCGGCAATGCTCGAACCATCTAACTTTGTGGAAGCTAAGGAGGATCGAGGTGGATTGTAGCAATGCGGGAGGAGATTTCAATGATCCAAAAAACCACACATGGGAGCTTGTTGACGGACCATCGATAAGAATGTGATTGGGGTTAAGTGGGTGTTTAGAACAAAACTTAATCTGATGGTTCTGTTAATAAATACAAAGCTAGACTGGTGGTGAAAGGTTATGCACAAATATGGGGAGTAGACTATTCTGAAACATTTGCTCCCTTGCACGACTTGATATAATAAGGCTACCGTTAGCTATTGCGGCGAGAGAAGGGTGGCCTATATTTCAATTAGATGTCAAGTCTGCATTTCGAATGGAGAGCTTGATGAGGAAATTTTTGTTGAACAACCCGAAGGCTTTAGTATCAAAGGGCAAGAAGAGAGTGTATACGAGGTTGAAGAAAGCTCTATATAGACTGAAGCAGGCTCTAAGAGCTTGGTATGGGAAGATAGATCAATATTTGCAAGATTTTGGCTTTGTGAAAAGCTTAAGTGAGTTCACTCTTTATGTCAAGAAGGTAAATCACAGTGTTGTAATTCTGTCACTTTATGTAGATGATCTATTAGTGACAGGGAATGATATGGAATTGATAGAGAAGGTGAAGCAAGATCTATTTGCAATTTTTGAGATGTCGAGACTTGGGAAAGATGTCTTATTTTTTTGGGTTTGGAAGTCAAACGAGGCTTCATATGAGATCTTCATCTGTCGGAAAAAATACATGAAAGAAATTCTAAAGAAGTTTCGGATGGAAGATTGTCGAAGTGTAAGCACTCCTATGGTCATAAAGAGAAGCCGCATAAGAATGATGGAACGATGCAGTAGATGCTTCTATGTATAGAAGTCGATTGGGTGTCTCATGTATCTTACAACTAGACCAGATATTCTATTTGCATGAGTGTTTTATCCCGGGTTTATGAGTAGTCTTAGTCGGTTACATTTAATTGCAGCAAAAAGGGTCTTGAGATATCTCAAAAGAACATTGTTCTTTGGTGTGAAGTTTGAAAAATGTCGAAGTTTAATTTGCAAGGATTTTCGATAGTGAGTGGGCTGGTTCGAGTGGATGACATGAAAAGTACATCTGGGTATTGTTTCGGTCTTAGTTCTGCTTGTTTCTCTTGGTGTTCTAAAAAGCAAGAAATTGTAGCTCAGTCTGCATTGCAGGGCTGAGTTTATAGCAGCTCTTGCAGCTGCAAATCAAGCTTATGGCTGAAGAAGATAATGAAGGATACGTGGTTGAATTCTAGTGATTGCATTGAAATTAATGTGGATAACCAGGCTGCTTTAGCAATATCACGAAATCCAGTTTTCCATGGCAAAACCAAGCATTTCAAAGTCAAATTTTTCTTTCTGCGTGAGGTGCAACAAAGTGGCGAAGTTAAGTTGGTCTATTGCGAGATCGAAGATCAGCTTGCAGACATGTTCACAAAACCACTTCAAGCTGGAAGATTTGAAGTATTAAGAAAGAAAATTGGAGTATGCAGCAGCAACTGATCCAAGGAGGAGTTTGTTGGATTATAATGTCTCAAGTTGCTGTTTTCTGTTTTGTTTTTTTTTTTTTTTTACTCTGTTTTCTGTTCTGTTTTCTGCTCTGTTTTCCTCTGTTTTTTTTAAATTAAAAAACAGCCAAGTTCAATTTAGTTATTTATTTAGTGTTTTTGTTATTTTCTAGGAAGTTAATAGCACGTTTGTGTGCAGTTATGTGTTGCACGTACGTGAGCAGTTTTTGCTTTGTTTAAGTTGTCTTGTACTTGACAGTTTCCTTTAGAACAAACGTATGCAAGTTTGTGTTCTGTTTCTCTGCGCATCTCTTCCTCATCACAAAAATATAGCTTCTGGTTTTCTATCTTCTTGTTTACTGTTTTGATCAATAACAACAGTCCTCCTTTTCAATGAAGTTCAGAAGGCATGGAAGGTCTCCTATACTCTGCAGTCAGATTTGAAGGTGTGCAACTTCATAGTGGCATTTCTCCAAGTTTTGTGTGGAACTTGTATGATGATCAATTACTCCGGTTGATGGTTATGTCATTTGCACTTCTGATTAATGCTGGCTTCTCTGAGGAAAAATGTGTCCCAGATTTATTTGAGCAACCTCTTTGAACAAATGTCTTTCTTTAGGGAAATGCCATGGTCACGAACATGGTCATGGTCACGGTCAAGGCCATGATCACGATCACCGGCATAGTGGAGATGGTCATGACCATGGAAGCCATGACCATAATGACGAGGATCATGCTGGACATAACCCAAAACCCCAAGTCACAGCTAATGCACATCACCACCATCATGATAAAGAATTTCTGGAACATCATCATGAGCATGATCATCATCATGGCCATGAAACAGATCTTACAGAGCCATTGGTCAAGGCTTGCTGTGATATCAATAGCGAGAAAGAGAGTGGGCGAAACAGAAGAAGCAATGGAATATTAATGTACTGGGTGCTTATCTTCATGTGCTAGGCGATTCGATTCAGAGTGTTGGCGTGATGATTGGTGGAACGATCATATGGTATAAGCCCGAGTGGAAGATCATCGATTTGATATGAACCCTTATATTCTCAGTGATTGTGCTGGGCACTACAATAAGAATGCTTTGGAATATTTTGGAGGTTCTCATGGAGAGCACACCGAGGGAGATTGATGCCACAAGGCTGGCACAGGGTCTGTGCGAGATGGATGATGTCACCACCATCATGATAAAGAATTTCTGGAACATCATCATGAGCATGATCATCATCATGGCCATGAAACAGATCTTACAGAGCCATTGGTCAAGGCTTGCTGTGATATCAATAGCGAGAAAGAGAGTGGGCCGAAACAGAAGAAGCGATGGAATATTAATGTACTGGGTGCTTATCTTCATGTGCTAGGCGATTCGATTCAGAGTGTTGGCGTGATGATTGGTGGAACGATCATATGGTATAAGCCCGAGTGGAAGATCATCGATTTGATATGTACCCTTATATTCTCAGTGATTGTGCTGGGCACTACAATAAGAATGCTTTGGAATATTTTGGAGGTTCTCATGGAGAGCACACCGAGGGAGATTGATGCCACAAGGCTGGCACAGGGTCTGTGCGAGATGGATGATGTGACTGCAGTGCATGAGTTGCACATCTGGGCAATAACAGTCGGGAAAGTCTTGCTGGCTTGCCACGTTAAAATAAAGCATGAAGCCAATGCGGACATGGTGCTGAACAAGGTTGTTGACTTCATCAGAAGAGAATATAACATCAGCCATGTCACTATTCAGATAGAGCGTGAGTAGATGTTGAGCTAGTGAGATGACCCATCTGTAGTTAGGCATCGATGCACTGAATATATGTGGAGATCTTTGAAGGATCTGGTGATTCAACTTTTCTCGATCACAAAGATGATGAGCACCTACACTATGTTTCCTTGAGAAGCCAGCTGGATCAACACTGAGGTTAAATTTCATCTCTTAATTGTCCAGTTGACATTAAACCTTTCACCATGTATAAAATGCAGTGTGCACGGCCCTTGTTCGCAACTTTTGGACATGCTACCCATGCTTTTATATTGCCTGTGTTAATTGATCTCGAGTAGATGTTTAGCATATGCTGAATCAGGGCCGGGATGCGAATTGCGATTGCAGCCTGGACTCTTTTTCTCTCGCTAGGTAGAAAATATTTAACAACGGAGTGAGCATCCTAAATGGAATGGATCGTATTAGTCATTTTTCCTTTTGGGGTGCATATTCGACATTAGAGTCAAATGATTTTGGATCGCCACAGAATTTCTGCACACTAGCTCATACATTTCCACGCCTCATTTCGTTAGTATTCCTTCGGTTCCTCATTTCGCATTCATTCCTCCGGTAATTCCCTTTCCACCACATTCTCTTGAGCTAAGTATGCAGGAGCAATGGCAAAGGATCCATCCTGCGAAGGTGGCAAATGTCTCTCTCATGAGTTAAGACGGCAGTGTGAAACTTATTCTGTGATTCCTGAATGCCAATGCACCCCTTTGTGAGAGACTAGAGTAGCACGAAAGTCGTAATAGCCTTACTGTATACTTGGGAGATGCAGAAAGTTGTAATAGTCTTTACTTATGAAAATTTTCATCGCGGAAATACTGAAATTCCACCTACATTGCATCCTCATCATCTTTTGCCCTACCGCATTGCTCATGCTGAGAGGCGGTGTGAAATTTTTTAATGTAAGTCGATCATCGACGCCGGTCACTCCTCACTGGACCGACGGGTCCAATTCTCTCTTGTCCGAGACTCGGAGCTGGCCAGCTTGACATAGAAAGCCCATTTTTTTGGGGGCAGAAATCCAGAAGATACTCCCGAGCGTTCGTCAAAATTTGTCACATGAACAACTCGATGGTCATCCTCTTCGCCTTCAGGTCTTTTGTTTGCGTTGCCCAGTGAGCTCGAGTACCTCGGTTGTCTGGTACTCCAGAATTGTTGCCACGCAGGCAACGGTGGGGCTAACAGCTTTCGTTTCACATCTCATGGGTTGCCCCGACACTGCTGTTAGCGGAGATCCAATTAAGCATTAGGACAAGGGTCATTTGAAACAAATTGGGATGGAGATTGACCCTCAGCAATTAAGTGTCGATAATCTGTCCCTTTACTCTTAGGGACTGAACATCAGAAACTCGAATCTCACTATTTTCTAGAAGGCCCGAATCGATTTCTTCATCCTGTAGTGGTCCCAACTTATTAAATTTAGAAGAATTATGTGGGTAGTGGATGGGGAATGGGGGAGGGCACTTAATAGCTGAAAAAGTATAATTATCCACAGTGAAAAATTTAAACACAAGTGTGTTCGCATAGTTCTACACTTTGAAGAAAGATTAAAAAAAAAAATGTGCCTAAATCGCCTAATCACAATGTATATAAAAGCGCACGCCTGCATGCGTACGCCTTTGAAAATGAGGATCAAAACAGGCCGAAAGAGCGGAAGAAGAACGAGGGCACTTGACGGGCAAGACATGAGCTATCGACTCGAAAGCGATCGGAGCTCCGTAAAGATGGGAGCGTGGAGAGAAATGGTCCCTTCCTCGGCTGGATCTTTGGATGATTCAATTATGATGCTGTCGACATTGCAGCTCAGCGGGGACAAAAGTGCTAGGAACCCATGTGCCTTGCCTTTCTGACCGCAGAAGAGAATGTGGCCGACACTGTTCTTGAGGCCAATTATTTGAAAGCACCGATTGCATGAAAAGCTACTCTCGATTAAGACCACACGCACATGTTAAAGGGTTGACCTCAACCGGTTCATGGACTTTCAGAGAGTTACATGAACTTTTAGATAATTGAGTCTCTACACTTGTATCCTTAGATTATTATGAAAATTCTATATCTTTCTAACTTTTTGATATGTACAAACAAAATGCTCATGAGTCATGCACGTATGACAAGCAGAAAAAAGAAAAAGAAAAAGTCAAATTAGACTTTTTTTCTTGAAAATGAAAAAAAAAAGGGAGGGGCGGTTAGCTCACTTGCGACCTCCTTTGGGCTATTATAAGGGTCCTATACCTTGCACGGATTCTTCGGTTTCAGACCACTCGGTAAGCTCACTACATCCCACCAAAATTCTATATGTTGAGATGTATATCTATACAAAATACGCTGTAACTAGGTAGTATAATCCAAGTTATTCAGAAATTCGCTTACGGCAAGAATTGAACTTGCGATCTTGTGAAATACAAGGTATCTCGTTAATACTAGGCTTGCCATTTTGGTGATCAATGTACATTTATCTTGAAATACTTACCTGCCTCTTTTTTTTTACCTCCCTTCATTTGTCGGTTTTCTTGAAGATTGACTTACAGATACATGTAAACTTATGACTGGACGCTAAAATTGGACCAATAGATGCAGTTAAATGACAGCAAAATTGGTAGGTTTCTCGAGGTCAAGATCAGTCAAAAGAGAAGATCAATTTGTTCTTTTGGTTGGCCGAAGCAAAGAGTGCTGGTATGAAAATGGAATTTTAGCAATACTGAGAAATTTGAGATAGGACAGCAATGACATTAATCGAGACCAACGGCATTTCATTAACCAATCATCGTTACATATGTAGAGATGAATATTTTCGTTGAAGATATAAAATGTCTCCTTGCCATTTGATTTAATCAGTCAATATTCAATTACTTAATAATGGAAATCCATTTGTAAAAGAAAATAATATGAAAATACTTTCTGGACTTATGTTTCTCCATATATTTTGATGTCGTTGATGTAAATCAAGTAATAGAGGTTGCATGTCTATTAAATCGAGTTATTAAAGTAGGAAAAGAACTGAAAATTTCCAATTGCGTTGTGAATCAGAGGTTGTATATCCATGTTGTTTGATATCAATAAGATTTCTTTTTTTTGGGTCAATAAGAAATTTCCATTCATTATCAAAATAATACATGAAAGGGAACCTTAAAAGTCAAAGTAACATAGCAAGTTCATAGACTCTAAACAAACAAAAAAAACATAAATAGGCATTTCATTAGAGCATGATTATTAGAGATAATCACAGACTTGTCTTTCAATAACAGATTTGAGATTGCATCTAAACAAAAGGATTGATGGCCAATCACTGAATCTCACAGCACCACCAGTGACAAGCACATGCTTGGATCTTCATTTGTAATTACAACTTTGCCTTTCGGCGGTGTGCGCCTAAGTTTGGTGTTCTTAACACCATCACCATATGGGGACATCATAAACATGTTGGAAAAACTCAGATTTGACACCTGTGACACCCATGAGAGCGGGCTCTTAAGCCAATGAGAAGTGCCAAAACTCTAAATGAAAATGGGTTGATGATCATAGATTTGACATCTAAATTGCTATGAACACCATTAAAACGGAAGGCGGAGTATTTACTTATTAAAACTCCAAAATTTAGATTTAGATTGGAGAGAAAAGCTCCAGTTTTAAGATTGGAAGAGCAAAACTACAAGATCTAAATCTAAATCAAAATCAAAATCAAAGAGTAAGAAAAGAAACAAAAGAAAATAAAAGGAAAAGGAACTAGGAGAAGGGAGAGAGATTTAGGTCGAATCCTTCCCCATCGAAGTGAAAGAGATGAAGAAAGGTTTAGAGAAGGAGAGAGAGGAGGATGACCGGGGGGTTGTGGCGCGGAGGGTGTGATATATGGAACAACCTCATTTTTCTCCACATCAGCACTAAAACTGCAAGACCGAGGTTTAGAATAAATTCTAAGACGAGGGTATCTTGAACATGTCAAGCAACATTCGGTCCCGAGTCCTCTGTTCCAGAACTTGTGGTAATATTCTTCATAAGTGAAGCTCCTGTAAACCGCAGGATTGTCGTGGTCAATCAAGCCACGAGCGAGGTCAATTAGGGCTTACGGTGATGGGCAATAAAGGTTGGAATGGAGATTCTCTCCCCGTCTGATTCACCACCGCTTCGTGAAGTATGCTCTTGTACTTGTCATTGCTAATGACCTGAATCAGTAAAAAAATCATGTCCAGTTCAAGGCTCGTTGAAAAAACAAATGATGAACTTGTGCAAAAAAGATGGAATCAATCTTCATCGCCAGAACAATCATGCAATTTTTGTTTCTCTTACTAAGCTAAAAAAAAAAAGTCGCTCCTTCCTGTTTTTATGATATGTTGTACCAAATTCTCCTCATTAGCTTTAGAGTCTCATCCTGGACATGTTTCAAAAGAGTGTAGCCAAAGTACCTGCATTTGATCTCCTATGTTGACAATGAAGGTGTTGGGGATGGATCGACAGCAATCCATTTCCATCCCTAAGGACTTGTAACCCGGGCACGTCGTCCTGAAGTAGGATGGTGATTAAGTTCTGGTCGGTGTGGCCCGGCAACCCGTAGGTGAGCTCCGGCTGTGGGCACGGCGGATAGTAGTTCATAGCCATGTGCTGACCATGCTTGCCAAGTTCTTGCTTATGTATTCCCTTTCAAGCCCCAGGCTTTCTGATATGGCTTCCAACAGTTTGAGCGCCAATTCTCTTACTCTTGTGCAATACTCTCCCACCTCCTTCCTGCTAGTCAAGAAGATTGAACCGGCAATGCAGTTAAAGTGTGCCAGATCGGCGAAAAAATCGAGAACTTTTAGGCATGCTCTTTCTAACTTCCGCAACGTGGTAGTCATAATAAATCACTGGAAAGTACCACTTTCTTTTTCTTGAGTGGCTGACATTCCACGTGGATCAGTATTGTCTATTGGTGAAAAATAGGCTCTTCCCCTTATTTTCTTGGATCCTACATTTCTTCCGTTGAGAGATTCTTATCTTTCAATCTTTTTGTTTAGCTAATATCAGACTTTAGAAATTACAGTGATCAAGCTTTTAATTTTCCAAACTTCACTGGTGAAAGCTTGTGAAATCCTCATGATCAACAGGAATCTTCAATCGTTTGAATGTCACGAAAATCATGCGCGTCTATTTAGAAGGAAGCTCCACTTGATATGGAAAAATCTCGGGCTTGTAAAACAGCCATAAATCTTATGGATCAAATAAGATCAAGTCATAATTTGAATGGATGATCCAAATAGAAATTGCTTACGTGTGATGATAGTGATAATCAAATCCGTTATGGATTTTCTAAGGATACACAAATTCGTTCCGTAACCACTGAATCATTCTAATCAAAAAGATATATTAAAATAAAACATTAATTAATGTCGAATATTTGAGTCAAAGATAAATAAATCACATGATGAGAGTAAGCTTTGTTTATTACCTGAACGATGGAGGATTGGTTGGCCACTCATGCATGTATTCTTCAAGAGGGTAGCAATGGAGTCTCAAGAAGTCCCTCCAGTTAGACACCTTCTCGGTCTTGATATTAAAGCTAGTCGAAAGCCTGGTCGATTTGGACGGGTCATCAGAGTAATTCTTCAGCCTCTCGCTCTCCGGCAACCGGAAAAATTCCCCCGCTATGTTCATGATGGCCTGCACCACCTCTTCCGGTATCCCATGGTTCTTGATCTGCCAAAGAAAATAATGAGCAGAACAACATGAGACAGAGCAAAAACTCATTATGGGATGATCGCATCCATCAAGTTTTAACTGATATCCTTTTGCTTAATTAGCATTTTTTAGCTAACCCGCAGTGTAATATTCTTATGTCGTACCTGAAAGAAACCATCTTGTTGACATGCTTCACCAATCTGTCTGATAATATCATCACGGTTGGGACCAAAGAGGCCTTGGAGATCAATGAGTGGGATGGTGGAGGCATCTGAGGCCTCGACCTCAGTGAGGTTAGGGCGGTCAGCCTCGGGCCGGATGTAACTGTTGGGCACGCGGTTGATGCCGGGCACGCGGTCGATGAGCAAGAGCTTAGTGGCAGCCATAGCCATACTGCTCAGCGCTGCAAATGATATGTTTTTTTGCTGGACACAGAACTTGTGGGAGTCTGCATTTATAGAGAAAACATGACCCATTCCGGCAGATCCGTGTACTCCCCATCCAAAACGACTAGAAGGTTGATAGTGCAGGAGATGAGCCTGCGTAAGTGAAGATGTCACCAGCCCTATGTCAGCCAACGTGAAGATGAGCTCTCGATGCAGTTAGGCGTGGTTTGAAAGGGAAGCGAGAGAACTATTCGTCCGTTCTCATTCTCACCATTAATCATTGACCTAAAAAGGACGATGACGTGATCTTGCTTACGTGGGGTCGCCGACGTCAGCTTGTAAATTGCCCTGGCAAGAGCTGTACTTAACCACGCCAACGAGGACTTTGCCCGTCATTAGCTTCTTTCGTACGCATTGAGATGGCGATCTTCTCCATATCGAGTTTCGAGGACGAAAATATGGAAAGCGACAGGAGTGACAAAGGACAATTCGTTTCGCCTTTCGATGCCTAGCCGCGACAAAAATCCAATGTCGACGAATGAGATCAAAACTTAAATATCTCGAGGTGGGCAGTAATTTCATCGTCAGCCGCTGTCTATAAATGGGAGTCCGAGAAAGTAATATTATGAGAAACTCTAATGTTTTGGTTTATCGGACCTGAGCAAATCCTTAAATTACTTAGTTTATCGGAGTCAATTCAAAACGTAAAATGAAGTAATAATAAACCTCTAGGGGAATTAACCAATTATGGGAAAACCCCCAGGCCAAGGTCGCTAGTTTCTTCTGCTCTTCTGCAGCCTGTAACTTATTTTCCTGCCCTTTATAATAGCCTATATTTCTCGACCATTATCATTATTTGGGGCTTTTTGGATTTTCGGTTCTATATAACGGTGATCGTGCTGGCTTCATCATTGAATGGGTCGTTATGATTGGAGTCGAAGTTTTTGGGTCCATGACTTGGACACTTATCTTTTTATTGATTTATCTATCCTCACTTCAATTTTAGTTTTTCTGTTAATTGAATCGAGCATCATTTATTGACATTTCGTGACTCAACACTAAATAATTTTCTTAGCTTGATAGCAACTTCTCATCACCTTTGTTGATTATGTAAAGCTACCAAAAGACTTCACAAAATTTTTGTCAATTTTGTCTTGTTCAATTTTTTTAAATCTGAGCTGACAGTTAGAAATTTGGAAATAAGTGCTTTTGGAGATGGGCAATGAAATTTCGGGATGGATATTTTTGCCGTGTCGCAGTTCACCATGGCTCTAAAGCGTGGTCTAGTACTTGTATGAAGATTTGACAAAAAGATGGAACCGATCCATCGACTGTGATTATGTATTGTTATTTTCTTCAATTAAATGTACACTTTTGATCTCTAGCTTGAGTAAAAAAATGCGCAACTTCCACCTCATCCTTTTACTTTTCTTTTACTATGTTGGAACGAAAGTGCTGGGAATGGGTTTGACAGCAACCCATTTTCCATCTCCAAGAACTTGTAAGCCGGGTGTATCATCCTGAAGGAGGATAGCGATCAAATTCTGGTCACTGTGGCCTCGGCAATCCGTAAAGTAGCTCTGGCTGCGGACCAGACACAGCGTAAAGCCATGTGCTGATTATGTTTTCCAGGTTCTTGCTCCTGCAATCCCTTTCAAGCTCCAGGCTTTTATGATATGGCTTCCAACAGATTGCCCACCGGTTTCTCTTGCTCTTGTGCAGTACTCACCCGCCTCACTTTCTGCTAGCCAAAAAGATTGAACCAGCAACAACAGTAAACATGTGCTGACAGATTATGTTGGCACACCTGGAATTTTTAAAGGAAGAATCGAGATCAACTTTTGGGAGGCTTCTTTTTCCGATTCTGACGTGTTAGTGAAAATCAATCACTGGAAAGTGCACCTTTTCTTTCCTCTCCCGGGTGGGCCAGTGAATTTTTCTGGATTTTGATGGTAGATTCGATTAGCATCATCCTTTAATTACCGTCTGTTGGTGAAAAGTACGCTTTCCTCCCCTTTTATTTCTTGGGTCCTATACCTTTTTTTTGGTCAAATTGGGTCCAATACTTTAGCTGTTGAGAGATTCTCGATGTTGCTCCATTTTTGTTCTACAAATATCAGACTCTAGAAAATTACAGTTTGGAGAATGCTCTCGACTCTTAAAAGCTTCACTTGAGAACTGACCCCATCACTGACTGGAGAGCCGTGTGCTTTAAGTAGTTAAAATATAAAAGGAAGAGTCAATTTCGTCTTGATGTTGATGTGATCTCGTATTTGCCTACCAAGGCATTTTTCATAGGTCGTCATGCTAAATTACATTTGTTCGGTAAACGAAGTATGTGTTTTAAGATTAATGCAGAAAAAAACCGGATCTTATAATTAAATTAATACGAAATCGTCAAAAAAATAAATATTGAACAATAAAGATACAAAAGGTTTATGTGATTTGATTTGAGTGTTGGTACTTATTTTAAAAGAAAAGTTGGCAACAAATAATCCACTTAGAGATGCCAGGATGGAAACGTTTCTAACCTACCTAAGCTGCATTTCTTGGAGGATCCTACCAGGCTGGAGAAGAAGAGAAGTTTAGAGAGCCATGGTTTCGTTTTTGATATTATCCATTCCATGCGCTTGACAGGTGAATCCAGAGCTGAGAAGATCTCTTCTCATAATGTCTACAGAACAAAAAATCCTCGAAGCACCAGTTTCTCTTGCTCCCTCATCTTCATCTTCAACACCTCCAGAATTTCGTGTTTCTAATGCTTCTAAGATAGATTATCTTTATGAAGTCTCTCTTAGCGATGAAACCAAGATTTCTGAAACCCAGCTCCCCCTCATGAACCCTTATTCTGCTTTTGCCAAACCAAACTCGTCATTTTCACCCATTCGCTCCATTCGCCAGCTTATTCACCAAACCCCAAAGCAAGTAAAGGAGTACGTCCAGTCCTCCAAATTCGACCAGCATCCCATTCCTGCTACTAAAAAGAGTACTTTGTTACTCTCCAGATCCCTCCAGATTTTCCTAGACAATGGGTCCAACAGGGATATTCTCATGTCCATTATGGAGCTGTTCGTCTTGCTCTCACTTTCCATGGTCGTAAAGGTTTGCCAGTAGTGGCAAGAATCGCATTGTTAGATACCAGATTTTTACAATACCAGCATGCTTGCATTGGTACTGTTCAAAGTACTTTGAATGCTGGAACAGTCTTTGTGACTCTGTATCCAAATTTCAACATCGCTCTTTCAGACCCTCAGCTACTTTCTTTTTTGAAAGTCCAAGTCCAACTTACTGGAGCCCCTCAAACTGCTGAATCTGTAGCTGCAACACTATATTACCAAATGGTTTATCGAGTGCAGAACCATGCGCTTGACCTCAACTTCAACAATGGTAATGAAGATGCATTATTCATCTCTATGCAGAATGATCAAGCGTCCTGCATCCATGTTCCCAGACAGATTCCGAAGGATACGTTGGCCAAGCTCCTTCTAGAGACTTGGATTACCAACTACGAAAAGCTACATCAACACAACAAACCAATCCAGTCCACGGACTCTGAGTTCGTCCGGAAAAAAGATGGAACTGTTTCCATCAAATTTGGCAAGGAAAAGGAAGAAAGCCCTTCTATCTTCCAGACCCTCTTCATGATTGAACCATGTGTTCCTCAATCTATTTTCGAGCCAGATCCAAAAAAGCATGTTCGACACTTCGATGGTGATGGACATCCTGTTCATTACTATAAAGATAACTATGGTCATTGTTTTTGGGATCCCTTTTGTCAATGTTCCTATTGTACAAATTCTCCAGACTAGGTAGATCATTTTGCAAGATCTCCACCTCGACGGAAAAGGCCAAAGGATAAGATGTACCAAAGGTACTTAGATGGAGATTCCTTCGTTGATACTCTCGGTGAAAGTGACAAATACCAATTCATGGTTTCTTATGCACCACCTCCACCACCAGAGTCCAGTACTACATCCCAAGCCTTACCAGATCCACCAAAAACACCACCACCATCTCCTCCCCAGAAAAAGCAAGCTCTTTCTCCATTTTATAAGCCAATCCTCAAATGGGCCAAGAAGCACTCTTACCCCCTTGAAGTTCCGAAACAAGCACCATCCACTTCTTCTATCGCCATGTTCAAAGATACTGACTTTCCTCCTCTTGTTAAGGAAGGTTCTAAGCTCTCGTTCCCTGCTTCAGAAGAGTTTATTGATCCACATGGCATATACCGCCATATTCCCAAGATTCCTACTCCCACTGATGTGGATGAACATGGAAGACAAAGAAAGACTCCTGCTGCTGAAGCTGTTCTAAATTGACAATCAGAGACTCTGTTGGCACAAAACAATGCCTTCAAGGCAATTGATTCCAAAATTTGAAATGTGCAACAAGATCTCCGAAGATATGATGAAAGTACCAAAAAGATACTTTCTGAGTTCCAAAAAAGGCTTCACGCCTTGGAATCAGGACAACATCTTGGGTATCATTATCTTGAAAGTCCAAAGCTAGAAATAGAAAAGCTTAAGAAGCAAATCCAACTTCTTGAAGAAGGAAGATTCAGACCTTTTGACCCATTAGCACCTCCTGTTAGAACTGGGTATTTACCCCCACATCCACAGACGTCTATTTTTGCCACCATCCCAGAAGATCCCTATAGAAGAGAACCAGATATGGCAGAAATACGAAATCGCCTCAAAGCCCTGCAGAAGGAAAAGGGGAAAGAAAAAAATACCACCTACAGAATCAAGTTCCATTGTTATAAAATAAAGACCAGATCAAATGATGTTATCAAATCCATTAGAATCTTTTCTAAAGGATTTAGGTACTCAGGAACCTGACCCTGATATCTAAAAGCCTGATCCTGTCGTCCCAGAAAAACAGATTCTGCTCCCAGTTGAGCAAACTTCTCCTAATACTGAATCAGATTCAGTATCCCTCTCCTCCTCTTCATCCCTCTCGATTCCTACAGTTGATTCCCTCCCCATTGCTCGCCTTCCTTTTAAGAAAAATGAGGATATAAATCCAACAAAGGCGAGTCACATGGGAATGAAGCCAGAACGTTTGGCTTTAGCTCAAAGGGAATGCTCGGAACTATTGCAACAATGCCTTATTGAAATCTCCGATTCACAATGGGCTTGTGAAGCCTTTTATGTCAATAAGTGCGCCGAGCAAAATAGAGGAAAATGAGACTCGGTAATCAACTATCAACCTCTCAATCTTTTTCTCCCGAGGATGATAAGTTCCCTTTACCATCGAGAGATTCTCTCTTTATTGGTCTAACCAAGGCCCACATCTATTCCAAATTCGACCTCAAAGCCGGATTTTGGCAACTGGGCATCCATCCTGAAGATAGATCCAAAACAGGATTTTGTATCCTTAACCAGCACTTCCAGTGGAAAGTTCTTCATTTTTTATTAAAAGTAGCACCATCCCTTTTTCCAAAAGGCCATGTGCCGCATTTTCCAACCAATCCTATCAAGTGCAGTAGTATACATTGACGACATTCTGCTCTACAGCCCTGATGAGCTTGATCACCTTTGTCAACTCCTTGAGCAATTTGCAGAAATCATAAAGAAACATGGTATCATGCTTTTTCAAAAAAAGATGAATATCGCCCAGATAGAAATCGAATTTCTTGGCATGCACCTTAACAAAGGTACATACTATCCAGGGCCACATATCGCTCAAGAATTATTGAAGTTTCCTCAAGATAACTTCACGACAAAGCAAGTTCAGCAATTTCTTGGGATAATTAATTATCTCAGGGTTTTTGTCCCAAACATTGCAAAGCTTCTGATTCCTTTGCAATCCATGATGAAGAAGAATGCCCCACCCTGGGGAAAAGCTCAGACCAAAGCAGTCGCTAAACTTAAGGAGATTATGCAGAATCTCCCACCATTACAAATACCATCAACAGGCAAAATGATTCTTCAAACTGACGCCAGTGACAATTACTGGGCAGCCATTCTCTTTGAAGAAATTGATAGTAAGAGACACATCTGTGCTCATAAAAGTGGAAAGTTTCTCAAGTTGAAATGCATTACCATTCCACTTTCAAAGAAATTCTAGCAAAAAAAATGGAATCAAAAAATTTGAGTTTCATCTCATAGGCTACCACTTCCTTGTAGAATTAGACGTGGCATCTTTCCCTCAAATAACCAAGTTTAAACAAAAACAGATTCCAAATTCCCAACTGCTTCGATGGGCTGAATGGTTCTCAAAATACTCCTTTGAAACTAAGCATATTCTGGAAAGAAGAATGTACTTGCCGACTTCTTATCAAGGCCAAAACCACCAAACGAAATCAACATGTACATCAAGAGGCCTGCTTTCCATATGCTCAATCATGGAGTGAAATACAAAATTGAGAAGATCAAAGATTCGCAAAGCTGGAAATACCCCCAGGAGATTATTCAGCAAATCCAGAACGACAGTCTTGCTGATAACCTGGAAAACCTCATGTGGCAATGCCACACAGACCTATTCAGATTCAATGGAGGTTCGATTCTTTATCCTTTTGGGTTAAATATGAATTATCCATTCATTCATCCTCTTATCTGGAAGGAAGATGATTTCCCTGAACAGCTCAAAACGTTATTGCGGTACTTAACCAATAAGTACCTAATAGCTCTTGAAATTCCAACCAGAAGATTCATTGCCAACCTCACAAGGATATTCTTGCTCGGAAGAAACATCGAAAAAGAATGTGATAGAAATCTTTTAGACTTCCTAAATTGGTTCTATCATCCTACATGTTGGAAACAAGATTTGGAAAAAGAACTGAGAACCATGACACCAAATCCTAAAGTCCACACCATCCTGTTTTTCCGACGTCCATGGAATTTTTGCAGAAATAATGGTAGTATTCTCGATGCACCATTAGAAATAGGAACCACATCCTATAAACCTTGCTTGAACAGCCGAGAAGCCCGGATTTACAAATCTTATCCAAGATCTGTTAGAATCTGTGAACATGAATACCGAGAACTCCAGAGAATCCTATGCCAGGAAAACAAGACCATTCCCGAAGATGTTTAGAATAATGTACCCACTACGTGGGATCATTATGACCTAACACCAGAAGCTAAGGAAGCACTCGGACAATACAGACAAGCCACATCGACCCAAGAGCATGAAATGACAAGTGAAGATGACATTGTCCAATCCACCCAGGACCCCTATGCACGCTTTGGAGGACCTCTATCCCAGGATCCCTACGAACAATTCCAAAGCATGGACACATCTTTCTATGCACAGCCATCCAATTGGCCTCAGCCAAGAATGCCTGCCAACACTCAAGAAAATGAACACACAAATTGGGCTGAAGAAGAAGCATCACATTGGGCTCATGAAGAAGCATCCTCATCACGAAGGCTGAACCAAATCCTCTCACCTGAAGACCTTGAAGCCCTTGAACAGAAATACGAAGCACATCTCCTAGAAGATAGCTCAGATGATTCAGTATGCAGCTACAATGCTCGTGATGGACGAGACCGTTGAGTCCGTACAATTTCACTGTAGCAAAATCACTATTCATTTTTATTGTAGCACTAGGCTAGGGAAAGTACTGTTCACAGTACAGGTACTGTTCATAATGTGCGAATAATTCCCTCCCGGAAGTTTCCGGTGCCTCTGTTTGTATCTGGACTCGTGAGCTAGGTCCCTATGTGTGTCATTGTGACCTCTTATTGCCTATATAAGGCAAGGAGGGTGTATTGTTTTGGGTAGAGTCCCCTGAAGTAAAGTGTGTGCCTTGTGAAAATCTCTCCATGGCTTTCTAAACTTCTCTCCTTCTCCAGCCTGGTAGGATCCTCCAAGAAATGCAGCTTGGGTAGGTTAGAAACATTTCCATCCTGGCATCTCTAAGTGTCTCTAAGCTCTTAACTAAAGGGCTGAGTGGTTTTCTGCTAAAAGGCTGTCCCTGAAGGGCTTGAACGGGAGTTGTTCGCCCTCTGTGGGATGCATACCTGCGGGAAATTTATTCTCCTTCCCTAGTTCTCATAATGTCTACAGAACCATAAATCCTCGAAGCACCAGTTACTCAAGCAAACATGGATATCTCACAAAAGATAATTAGCATAGTAACGATGGCATTTAAAATCTGCATCCACAAAAAGTAGGTTAGTCCTGTAAATGATCAACTATCTTTGCCATGAAATACCAGTAGTGCTTAAGATAAACAAACTTTTAAACAGTCAAATCCAAATCCAGTCCAAATCCAAACAGCCAAACAACAGTAACCTCAAACAACCACAAAAGTCACAAAAATAAAAGTCAAGAGTTCAAGAGTTTAAATCTCAAATCTGCACACATCTCTCCCCCTTTTTGGTAGCATTAAAAAGGTAGAGATGAAAAGAGAATGGAATTATGATTGCTTGGGAACACGAACAAGCTGGAAATCCCCTATTGACTGGACAATCCCTTCCAACTTTTTTAGATCCTCTTTCAGCTGAGCCACATCTTCACCCTTGACATTGGCTTGGACTTGAATAGCAAGGGCATGAAGTTGATCATGCAAAGAAACTAAGGAGGCTTGTCTTGAATTTTGCAAATTCTGTACTTCGTATCCCAGAGCATAAATTTGGCCTCGCATCTCCAAGAGAACATCAAGCACTCTGCGAAAGTCTGCTGAATTGTCAGTCTGAGTACTGGCTTCTGCTCGATTAGATGGTGTATCAGCATGTTCACGCAGATTGGGCGATGAAACATCATGTCCCTCCTCAGGAAATTGAGAGGCATAGATGTCCTCTGGATCTCGGAGAACGACTTACTCCTTCACCGGTGGCAGCAATTGAGGACGTTCCTCTTTTCTCGGGATCTCCCCTGTTTCAATGCCTTCGAGGCAAAGAGAAATACTCCTCATGCTTAGCTTCTTATTGTTCTTCTCTGACCTCTTCTTCCTCTTCCTCAATCCTTTCCTCCTCTGCTTCTTTCTCCAATTTTTCTCCCTCTCCAGTCCTCTGTTCAATCTCATCCTTGTCTTGTTCCTGTTTCTCCTTTGTCTCTAGAACAAAACGACTCAAGTTCTTCAATGCAAGTGCAGAAATGGTGATATCATCCTCATCCCCTTCATCTTCCAAGATGAGTGCTCTTCTTTTCTTCGATGGAGCAACCATGAGCTCCTTCCCTTTTCACTTTGCAGCCGAAGAGACTGGGAGAGTCTTGACAGGGGTTTTAACCTTGAATTGCTCCAAAGCCTTGTTAAGTTCCTTCAGACGCATTTTAAAGACCCTCTTTAGTCCCACCACCATTTGGTCGCATGTTTGAACACAAAGAATTCGGGGAGGCTGAATGTTCAAATGTCTAAATAACTTGGTCACAAGTGTTGAGTAAGGAAGTTGACCCTTGTCCTTCACCATCGTTCTATATATGTGGAATGTAATAGTGTGTGGAAGAGAGAACTTTTTGCCAACATTGATGGCATACATTAGCTTTGCCTCCGAGTTTGAAACGTCGATCTTTGAAGTTGATTTTGGTCTGAGGCAGTTGATCACTATTTTGTGAAGCAAGATGTTGGATGCATTCATCCTCAAATAGGAAATCTTTATTTCCGTTGTTTTATCCTAAACAAACTCTATCGTTGCTTGATCAATAGACACACTGATCGGTTGATATTTCCCTTTTTCAACTCCAATCACATCAGCCAATGTATTCATGTCAAACACATAGTCTTGATCTCGAACACTAAGGGGGTGCATGATAAAAATTATTTATGTTCCGAAATGATTTTTCTGTTCCCAGACAATTTGAACATAAACTTGTTTGATAACGCTTATCAAATTTTCTATTTACGGAATAGATTTCTATTCTAGAAATAGAAATGGAGGAGAAATCGAAGTAGAAATTTTCTACTTGATTTCTTTAGAAATCAATTTCGATTTCTCCCAACCCTAATTTCACTCCTCTCCCTCGTACGCCTCTTCTTTGCCTCCTCCTCCACCTCTTCTCTGCCTCCTCCTCCTCCTCCGCCTCTGCCTCTCCTCCGCCTTTGCTCCGCCTCTCCTCCGCCTCTCCTCCGCCTCTGCTCCGCCTCTCCTCCGCCTCCGCCTCCGCCTCTGCTCCGCCTCCGCCTCTCCTCCGCCTCCGCCTCCGCCTCCGCCTCTCCTCCGCCTCTCCTCCACCTCGCTCGCCTCCGCCTCGTTCCGTCTCTGTTCCGCCTCCGCTCCGCCTCTCGCTCCGCCTCTTCTCTTGCTCATCCACATCTGCTCGCGAATCCACCCCCTCGCCGCGACCTCCGCCTCTTCTCTACCTCCCATTCCGCCTCTGCTCCGCCTCCTCCGCCTCTTCTCTTGCTCATCTACATCCGCTCGCGAATCCAGCCCCCGCCGCGACCCACCGTCCCCGCTTGTTGTCCGAGCACCCCTCGGCAAATGATCTCCTCCGCCTCCGCTTCCGCCTCTTCTCTGCCTCTCCTCTTGCTCATCAAACGAATTTCTATTTCGAAATAGAAATTTTATTAAGTTATCAAACAAATTTTTTCCTTAGAAATTCGTCCCGTAAATAGAAATAGAAAAATTCATTTCTATTCCAAAATAATTTTTGGAACAGAAATGTTGTCATGTACCCCCTAAAGAGAATCTATTCGCATCCAGAAACTTAGATTCGAATAGAAGTAAGCAGAGTTCAGCATGAACCTCGTCGATTCGAACAAAATCATTCCGAGTTGAAGAAGATTGAATTTCTCTCTCTTGACATTCGAGAATCAAGAAAATCAAAATCCACGCTTCTAGGGTTAATCACACAACGCTTTAGCAACTTAGAGTACGGTTGCTTGTGTTCCTTCGAACGAAACATCTGTCCTCTTGCTTCGGATTTTCACCGCAACACCCATTCTAGGCTTAAATTGAGAGTACATCCTATCATCATCGTTCCCATCAAGTTGACTCAGCCCTCCAACACGTGAATCGCTTGGGATATTTGCAAATGCTTCTTCTGCTGACCTTGCAGGGGCAATTCCCAATCGTTCCATTGTGCGTAAAAAGTATGTTTCATTTCGATACCCTTTGTCTTTCAAAAATTCATCAATGCAGTTGAAAGGGGTACCACCCCTCTTCAACGCACGGTAAAGCTTATAAGTAAAGGCGGGCTTTTGAGTTCTTATAGGTTCTGCATCTTCAATGATTTCTTCCTCTTCCCGATGTTCAATATTTTGAGGTCTAGAAGGAGATGATGGATGCCGCTGAGAATGTTGTGGGCTCTGCCACTGTTGAGGAGATTCTTATTTCTCAGTGAGATCAAAATGCGTAGGTCCCTCATGCATTTGCTGTGGTCCCCTGTTCGCGATCCTCGAAAACTTTCTTTGGGACGACATTTTTCACGCCTTTGAGAGATTCCAAGCTTGTTTCAAAGAAATATGAAATCTTCTTGAGGATTAAACAAGAGAAGAAGACAGATTTCAATCAATGGTGCTCCTGTATAGCTTCGGTCAACTTTCTTTCCTCCTTCATCTTTGTCCAGCTTGAAGAACTTGACATTGGTATATCGTCTTTTTGCAATTCTCCAGTACAAACTTTTTGACAAGTTCTTTAGCATATTTTTCTTGATGAATAAAAGTTCTCTGCTTCCGATTGTTTCACTTGAAGCCCGAGAAAGAAGGTTAGTTCACCCATCATGCTCATTTCAAATTCATCCTTCATAGACTTAGAGAATTTCTTACACAGATTTTCATTAGAAGATCAAAAAATAATATCATCAACACAAATTTGAACAAGTATAAAACTTTTGCTTTCTCTTTTGATAAACAATGTAGTATTTACCTTACCTTTGACAAAGCCATTTTGAATTAAAAACTTACTTAGTCTACGTCGTACCAAGCTCGAGGTGCTTGCTTTAAACCATATAGAGCCTTTTTCAGTCAATACGTAGTCCTGGTTTCTTGGGTCTTCAAAATCAGGTGGTTGTTCCACATAGACTTCCTCTTGGATAAAACCATTTAGGAAAGCACTTTTGACGCCCATTTGGAATAACTTGAAATTCTTATGACAAGCAAAAGCAAGTAATAATCTAATTGCTTCTAACATTGCTACTGGCACGTAAGTCTCATCATAGTCTATCCCTTCTTCTTGCGTATATCCCTTGGCCACGAGTCTTGCTTTTTTTCTTACAACTTTTCCTTTCTTGTTCATCTTGTTCCTGAAAACCCATTTAGCTTCAATGATGGATTTTCCTTTTGGTTTAGGAGTCAATTCCCATACATCATTTATACTAAATTGCCTGAGTTTTTCTTGCATAACTTCAATCCAGCTTTCATCAGATAGAGCTTCTTCTATGCTTTTAGGTTCTATTTCAAAAATAAGAGCCACATCACTAGACTCTTCACGCCTTTTGGATCTTGTTCGAATTCCTTCATTAATGTCACCAATAATGAGGTCTTTGGGATGACTGGACTTATGCTTCCAGTTGCTGGTTGATTTGTCAGATTGTTGATCATTTTTCTCATTTGAATCTTTGATGATCATTTGTTCTTTGGTCTTCGAAGTCTCGAGCTGCTTCTAGAGATTTAGACTTTGTAAAGTCTGGAGTAGATTCAGATTCTTCAAGTTGAGTCTGAATTGATTCATTTTGCACATAGTCTTGAAATTTGACATTCATCGATTCCTCCACAGATTGAGTCTTTTTATTGTAAACTTTATAAGCTTTACTTGAAATAGAATATCCAAGGAAGATACCTTCATCTGATATTTTTTCAAACTTACCAACTCAATTATTTGCATTTTTCAAAATAAAACATTTACATCCAAATACATGAAAATATGAAACAATTGGCTTTTTTTCTTTGTATAGCTCATAAGGAGTTTTCTCCATAATAGGCCTTAGAAAGACTCTATTAATAATATAGCATGCTATAGAAACTGCTTCAGCCCAAAAATGAGAAGAGATGTTACTTTCAATTAAAAGTGTTCTAGCCATTTCCTGAAGCAACCTATTCTTTCTTTCCACGACTCCATTTTGCTCTGGAGTATATGGTGAGGAGAACACATGCTGAAAACCAGATTTATTTTGTAAAGTCTTGATTTTCAAATTCACCTCCATGGTCTGTCTGTATACTTGAAATAACATATCCTTTCTCATTTTGGACCTTTTTTTAGCAAACTTTATAAAATAAGAAAATGTTTTATACTTACTTGCTAGGAAATATAAACAAGTGAATCGTGAGTAGTCATCCATAATTACTAGGTAGTATTCCTTACCTCCAATGCTTTGAGTTCTGGTTGGTCCAAAGAGATCCATGTGTAGGAGCTGCAGTACACAATTAATGGATATTTGATTTATTGGTTTGAATGAGTTTCTTACCTGTTTTCCCAACACACATGGTGTGCATAGATCAGACTTTTGGTATGTCAATTTGGGTAGTCCACGAACAAGCTTCTTTGATGAGATTTTGGCTATTTGCTTCATGTTGATGTGCCCAAGTTTTCTGTGCCATAAGTTTGCTTCCTCTTGAATTGAGATTAGACATTGGGTTTCATCTGGTTTGATATGCAAGAGGTAGATATTCCCATGTCTTCGTCCCGTGAAAGACTGAGAGGAATCTTTACTGGTTCTTGAACATATTCCTTCTTGAAAGTTGATTTTGAAACCAGTGTCACACAGTTGATTGATGCTCAGCAAGTTGTAGTTTAGTCCTTCTACTAAGGAAACAATACTGATCATGAGGCTTCCAATCTTTACAGTTCCGTATTCCACAATTCTTCCTTTGCTATTTCCTCTAAAAGAAACTTTTCCACCACTAACTTGTACAAGTTTTATGAAGCAATTTGGGTTTCCTGTCATATGTCTTGAGCATCCACTATCCATGTACCATTTAACCTTTTTCTTGATAGTGACCTGCATTTAGAAAAGAAACTCAAGCTTTCTTTGGTACCCATATTTTTTTGGGTCTATTGGTGTTAGTGTGATATACGGTCTTTGCCCATACCTTCTTAACAGGTTTTCAAACCATAGAACATTCTTTCTCAAAATGATCTGAGCTATTGCACTTAGAACATTTAAGAGCACTACGACCTACTGGTTTTACAAAAAAAATTTGGAAATGATTTTTGTAATTGCTTAATTCTTTCTTTTACTTTAGGAAAATCAATTAGAGGAATGGTTTCAGCAGTCATTCCTAAACCTGATTCGTTGAAGTAAGGTCTTTGTCTTTGAAAGAATTTTTTCAAGTTTTTCAGATCCTATAGAAAATCTTTTAGAAATACTTAAGATATCATTTTTCAAGAATGCATTTTCTTTTGAAAGATTGTCTGCATTTTCTTTCAAAGTAGTAACACTTTTATCTAAACTTTTGACCTTTTCTTTCAAAACATTTTCCTGTTGTTTCAGTGCAGAATTTTCTCTTTTAAGTTCGGAAATCCTTTTGAGAGAGGTTTTGAGACTAAGAAACAATTCATCAATGTATCTAGAGACTTTAGTAGGGATTTTCAAATTACTTACCTCGATTTCACTATCTGAATCCGAGTTTGTCTTGAAGTCGAATCTGAGTCTAATTGTGCCATGAGACAAATATTAGCATAATCATCATCACTTTCTTCACATTCTCGTATCACTCCAAGTTTCTGCTTTAAGTGCCTTTCGATATTTCTCAGTTTTCCTTTCTTTTTCTTTAGAATGGGACAGTTGGGTTTGATGTGTCCATTTTTCTTGCATTCAAAGCGAGACTACATCTTTATTGGATTCATCATCCTCAACCCGCTTAGCACATTGCTTTTGAAAACTTTGTTTCTTTGGATTGAATCTTCTTCCCTTTCTGTTTAGTTTTTCTGAATCTTCTTATCATGAGAGCAAGCTCTTCATTATCCATATTGTCTTTAGAATCTGTGACATCGGAATCATCATTAGATTTTAATGCAATGGATTTCTTACCTTTAGGATCTTCATCTTCGTTAATTTGGCCCACTTCATAAGACTAAAGAGTCCCAACCAATTCATCAACAGAGAGTGGCATGATTATTTCTGTCTCCCTTATTGAGGTCTTTATGTGATTCCAATCCTTAAACAGTACACACAGTAGCTTGTTTACCTTCATGGGTCCCGAAATTGGTTGACCTTGATATTGAAGACCATTCACGATTTCTGTAAAACGACTAAACATGTTAGTGATAGATTATCCTGATTTCATTTTGAATGCTTTATATTGACCGAGCAGAATGTTGATTCTGGTTTTTTTTCACTCGATCAGTTCCTTCATAGGTGATGTGTAATCTATCCCAGACTTCTTTAACTGTTTCACAAGAAGATATTATGTTATATTCAGTAGGAGATAATGCGCAATATAAAGAATAAATTGATTTTGCATCAAGAGCTTGTCTCTTGGTTATTTCTTCTTGAGTCATTTCACTAGACTCAACAGCTTCTTTTCCTCTTTCTGAGACTGGTGCAGCTTTAGGAATGATTCATTTGTCTACCACATCACATTCCAGAGGATCCTTTATCTTAGGAATGCCTTTATCTTGTTTTTCCATATGTTGTATTCCTTTCCATCAAAATAAGGCGGTCTGGTATTGTTTTGCCCTTCAACCAGTCCTGGAGCCAACATACTAGCCATGAATCTTTAACTCTAAAGTAAAACACTTCAACTTAAGTGAATACACAGGCTCTTATACCAATTGTAAAAACTAGTATGAGCACCTAGAGGGGGGTGAATAGGTGTAAAAAATATTTTTCCGAGATAAGTGTGCAACACTAATCAACAATAGATGATGAAAAGGAAGTTAGACTCTTGCAGATTAAATGAATTACGATCAAAGTAAAAGAACATAGAGAGAAAATAAGAACACAGAGTTTATAGTGGTTTGGCTTGATCCAAGCCTACGTCCACTCTTCCACACCGGGACCCACTTAGCCGGATTTCACTATGAATCAAAAGAGTTGTTACAATAAAGCTCTTCCTTGATTCCATAGTATAGAGACTGTTACACTTCGTCAAGGTCTCACAAAGATATAAACTCTCTTTTGAGTACAAGATTTCGCTCAACAATTTAATCAACAAAGAACAAGGAGCTTGATTTTGGAATTCTTCTATCGCGCACATACTTGAACAACCTTGAACGTCTTCCTTATATACTCCTTCATGCCATCACACCCGTTGGCATTTACCAAAGGAATTCTTCAATCTACCCGTTGGACAGAATCAATTAGGAAGATTTCGAGCTATTTAAGGAATATGACGATAGCCCACCAATTATGCTCGCCCATACAATCAGGATCTAGGTTTCCATAAGTAGAACCTTCCAAATCTCACCAATCAACGGATCCAAAATCCTTGAATCAATCTCAATTTGAATAATGGATTCTGACATGCTGTATCCATCCAAGAGATCTTTTCTAGTCGATAGAATCAAATCCTTAACGAAACATTCAGTTCTGGATAAGTCTTCTTCGACGGTCTAGAAACTGTCAATGAGGATAGACTTTAGGTCTTGAGTTTGGCAGTCCGAAGGTTTTTAGACTTTGATGAAAGAGTTTGCAAGTCTTCAAACTAGATTGATGAAAACATTTTGTCAACTTCAAAACACTCAAGGAAGTTTTCTCCAACAGCATATACA
>NC_052615.1:27388788-27391339 GCF_016545825.1 Eucalyptus grandis | reverse complement strand
ATCTTGGAGTGCTTAAAGGTGTAATTTACGAAGAAACTGCCTCTAGGATGCTCTTCACAAAGAAGATTCACTTCTATATATGAAAGATTTGAATCCAAAATAGAAAACCTACTTGAATCGTGTTTTCTATTTCCTTAATCAGCTAAGGCAAACATAAATTCAAAACAAATCTTAAAACCGAATGTGTCTCATGAGAATTTGCGGATCTAAAAGGTAACGTGAACAATATGCACACACTCATTTGTGCCAGAATTTCACCATCCACACTTGCCATTCAATCTCTTACGAAGACATGGTTATCTTGTCATCCAATAACGTGAGTGAAGTGGTCAGTCACCCGGCTTTGGTCAAAATGGAATTAATGTTGAAGCAGGTGTGCATGGTTCCAAGAGGAAGCAGGAAATCAATTTGTTCTTATCATGCTTACCCTAAATTATTTTTTATGTAAATATGTGAATATCATTAATCAGATGAGGTACAAAAACTTAGGGAAATCCCTTAGCATTTCAAAAGACTAATTATGCGATAAGATGGAGGAAGGAAGCCTTATCTTGATTGAATGACCTTTTGGTTTTGTATTGAGTTATATAGGATATATTTTTAAAAAGAAAAAATAGATCACACAAGTGGAGGGTTTGCTTTTTCATGATTGGAGGCTAGCCACTTTCTTATCATGAAATTGATTAGTTAGGTAAGGCTTTAAAAAAAAGGTGGTTTGTATAATTCTATGAAGCTCAATAATTAGGTAGAGGATAGGTAGGATAGGTAGAGTAAGACCTTCTGGAAGTGTACTTGGGTCTTCATTCATCCTTAGGTCTCCTTGACAGTGTGTATGTGTGTGAGAGAGAGAGTATCCATCAGTGATCGGAATAGCTATCATATGATATGCTGCGTAAATGTCCTATACTAACTATTACAGTTTTACTTGTTCGTGATATGTCCGTAATATTACTGCAAGCGAATAATGTAACATGTAAAGACCTATTACCTATAACGTCATAGCAGAATATGCAATTAGACATGGCGATAATGTATCGTTTTGTTTTTCCGTTACAGCTTGCAGTTTTTTCCCATACAAATGGGTAACATCAACTACCACAAAATATCTCTAAGAGCAAGAGGGACCTTTCGAATCCGTAATCACAGTCGATTTCATTCTAACAGTGAAAGAGTCTATGTAGCTGAGGAACAGAGGTGAAGAAAGTGACAGTGCACAACTCCGGCAGACTGATTTTCTGTTTTCCCAGGAGCATTTATCTCAATGAATCAGCCTAACATCAAGGCCCAACTTACTTGAGCTAGAGGCGACCAACCGCTGTTCTTGGGCAATCATCTTTGAAGTACCACCTTTCTAGTTTTCAAAAGATATGCCGGAAAGAGTTGAAAATGTAGTCCCTTCCGCCAGAAAATGTCTACAAATCTGACAAAGAACCTCAATTCAAATTCGAACTCATGCAATTGGAGAGAGAATGCGTTTGATTAACTAGTACACCGCATGGCTACCTGTCTAGACTCACGAATGCCTAGATGCATTGCATAATGTCATTTAGGTACGGATTTTATTGTAGTTTAGACGTGAACCGGACTTTTCAGGAAACAACCTAGAAAGCATCCATTCGCCTAATTGAGACATCAAACATCAGTTGTCGTATTAGTTTGGTAAAAAGCCTACAAACAATGTAAAATCAAATGAAGAAACGTATATTTCAAGCTATACTGCACACATGGTGACTAATCTTTGTTTATGTGTCCATGGAAGATGTCTACTTACCAGAATAAATGCATCTTCAGAGGAATAGTAGGAATACCTGAAATGGGAGCTCCCAATGACACAGGCATTTCAAAAATCAGTGGGTCGTCAATGCGGAAACCTCAAAGGCAGTTCCTGAACGCCCTTTCAAATGGACGTCTTGAGTTTCCACCAAAGCAATCACGCTGCCGATGTTCATGTCAATCAAGCAGAAGATTATGATCTGTCTTCTGAATGTAACGGTGTATATGAATCAGAGAGATCATAGCAAAGAACTAGAGAACAAGTTAAGATTGAGCTGCATGCAGCTAGACAAGAAAATGAAATCCTCCGAAACTCTTTAGGTGGAGACCAATCTCGCTGCAAAAGGAACTGGCCTTGCGATAATGTCTATAAAGCGCAGTTAGGTGCATTATTCCTGTTTAAGGCATACTGACTCACAATTTGGCCCAATCGCAAGCCAGGTGCAGATTAGCGGAAAGCGTTATGTGTTTGGAATTTGAGGTTATTAACGTGCACATTGAAGAACTAACGGGAATGCAAGTCAATAGAAGGAAAATCTTGATGGTCTCATTCAAGTTATTAACTGCTTGAGGACTACACAGCCTAAGATGAAAGGGATTGCTTCTCCGCGACCTTCAGAAGAAAGAGATGATGAGACAAAACGGGTTCCAAGAAATGTTAGCCAATTGCTTAGATGCATTGACTGAAGCAATGTTTCATTGCTTCTTTGTGTATTCAGTTCGTATTCTAGTATTAGTTTCGATGAGGTTTCATCGAAGAAGACCAAATGACAATGTT